>NC_138305.1:98057500-98147500 GCF_965601325.2 Salmo salar | reverse complement strand
GGCAGAGAGAGAGGCGGATAGAGGGAGAGAGGCAGAGAGAGAGGGAGAGAGGCAGAGAGAGAGGTGGTTAGAGGGAGAGAGGCAGAGAGAGAGGGAGAGAGGCAGAGAGAGAGGTGGTTAGAGGGAGAGAGGACGAGAGAGAGGTAGAGAGAAAGAACCCTCTCTTCTGTGAGGTCAGATGAAGTCCAGCCAGACTGTCTTTCTCTAGATCTCCACTTCATCCCCCTCTTTTCACTCTACCCTGCTTCCATCTTCCTGTTTCCCTCCTTCAGCTCCCATTTATCACCCACGTAGGAACCACACAGATAATATCTGACAATAGTTTTTTCCAGATATGTTAAATCATTTCCTCAGGTTTAGAAAGTAGCCTAGCCCTGCCTCAGGTGTTATTGTTGTTAAAGTCCTCTCACTCTCTTTCATCTCTCTGTCTGTAATCCAGCAACAGGACCCCACTAACCTGTACATCTCCAACCTGCCCCTGTCTCTGATGAGCAGATTTAACCCTGTACCCCCCTTCACTCTCTCCCTCCACAGCAACAGGAGCAGGACCCCACTAACCTGTACATCTCCAACCTGCCCCTGTCTCTGGATGAGCAGATTTAACCCTGTACCCCCCTTCACTCTCTCCCTCCACAGCAACAGGAGCAGGACCCCACTAACCTGTACATCTCCAACCTGCCCCTGTCTCTGGACGAGCAGGAGCTGGAGAATTTGCTGAAGCCCTTCAGTCAGGTCATCTCTACACGCGTCCTCAGAGACGCCAACGGCACCAGCAGAGGAGTGGGCTTTGCCAGGTAAACAATTTCTACACCTCTCACCTGAAAACAAAGTCTAAGTTCACAGCTATGTAGGAGAAGCATAAACAGACTCCCTCATACTGAATAATGCGTACCTCCATATTTAAACAGTGAGAAATGCAATGTTATGGGTACATATACCTTTGTCAACACGTGGCCACCCTCAGCAGGTTCGTCCGCAACCAGAAGCACCCGGTTTAGGGCAAAAGCATAGAGGAAGAGGTGGAGCCTGAAAACCTAATGCTTCTGGTTTCTGTAGACCCCACTCAGATGTTTCTTTACGCCCGCTACGTCAGGTTAAGGCATAGCTGGCTTGCCAGCTGAACTCAACTATCTGCCCTCTGCTGGTCATTGGCGATAGTACATCACATCCTCCTTTAAATCACACTTTCTTTTCAGGATGGAGTCAACAGAGAAATGTGAGACTATCATTCAACATTTCAACGGCAAATATATCAAGACTCCACCTGGAGTTCCAGGTGAGACATCTCTATCTGAACAGGTGTTATTGTTATCAGACAGTTCTGTATGAAGCTGAGGAGCAGGTCAGGATTAACAGAAAGGCTCTTCCACAGTATCTGGATTCACTGTCCTATTTTAATAAACAATATACACACAGAATATGCCTCTTGACTGTTCCACAGTCACTCAACCCTCTTCCTCTCCTCCACTCCACAGTGCCCTCGGAACCCCTGTTATGTAAGTTTGCAGACGGAGGACAGAAGAAGAGACAGAGCATGGGAAGGTACCTGCAGCATGGCCGTCCCTGGACAAGAGATGGAGAAACGGTCAGTTCTCATTGAGACAGTAAACAGCCTGCTATGGTCCCCGTAGCCTCTCATTTTATCAAGGCTGTTCAGGTCATTTTCTACTCTATCAAGTACAATAATGTTAAAGCTAAAATGTCTGTCTTGTTCTAACTTCTATCTGGTTAGGTATTTCTCAGTCAAATGCAGGGGCTCCCGAGTGGGGCAGCAGTCTAAGGCACTGCATTGCAGTGCTAGAAGTGTCACTACAGACCCTGTTTTGATCCC
Organism: Salmo salar; assembly: GCF_965601325.2. Classification (NCBI taxonomy): domain Eukaryota; kingdom Metazoa; phylum Chordata; class Actinopteri; order Salmoniformes; family Salmonidae; genus Salmo; species Salmo salar. The sequence continues at coordinate 98,145,669 of NC_138305.1, read as the reverse complement.
AGACTGTATCACAACCAGCCGTGATCGGGAGTCCCATAGGGTGGCGCACAATTGGCCCATCGTCGTCCGGGTTAGGGGAGGGTTTGGCCTGGGTAGGCCATCATTGTAATTAAGAATTTGTTCTTAACTAACTTGCCTAATTAAATAAAGGTTAAAGAAAAGAAAAAATCTAATGTAATACTGTATGTGTGCTTACTGCATGTGTATCTGTTTGACCACAGGGAGGAATGACACTGACCTATGACCCCACCACAGCCTTACAGAACGGGTGAGTTCAGATACTCCACTAAACCTGACGGAGAGAATCCTAGACATATGTACTGCAGGGGAAGCAGGATGTGTTGGATACTGATGGGTTTCTTCTCTCGCTGTGTGTCTCTCTTCAGGTTCTACTCAGCTCCCTACAGTATGGCCCCTAACAGAATGATCGCTCAGACATCCCTCTCCCCCTACATGCATTCTCCTGTAAATACCTACCAGGTCAGTACAAACTATTGTATCTCTCCTGTAAATACCTACCAGGTCAGGACAAACTATTGTATCTCTCCTGTAAATACCTACTAGGTCAGTACAATCTATTGTATCTCTCCTGTAAATACCTACCAGGTCAGGACAAACTATTGTATCTCTCCTGTTAATACCTACCAGGTCAGGACAAACTATTGTATCTCTCCTGTTAATACCTACCAGGTCAGGACAGTCTGTTGTATCTCTCCTGTTAATACCTACCAGGTCAGGACAGTCTGTTGTATCTCTCCTGTAAATACTGTACCTACCAGGTCAGGACAGTCTGTTGTATCTCTCCTGTAAATACTGTACCTACCAGGTCAGGACAGTCTGTTGTATCTCTCCTGTTAATACTGTACCTACCAGGTCAGGACAGTCTGTTATATATCTCCTGTTAATACCTACCAGGTCAGGACAGTCTGTTGTATCTCTCCTGTAAATACTGTACCTACCAGGTCACTACAGTCTGTTGTATCTCTCCTCTTAATACCTACCAGGTCAGGACAGTCTGTTGTATCTCTCCTGTAAATACTGTACCTACCAGGTCAGGACAGTCTGTTGTATCTCTCCTGTAAATACTGTACCTACCAGGTCAGTACAGTCTGTTGTATCTCTCCTGTTAATACCTACCAGGTCAGGACAGTCTATTGTATCTCTCCTGTAAATATTGTACCTACCAGGTCAGTACAGTCTGTTGTATCTCTCCTGTAAATACTGTACCTACCAGGTCAGTACAGTCTGTTGTATCTCTCCTGTTAATACCTACCAGGTCAGGACAGTCTATTGTATCTCTCCTGTAAATACTGTATCTACCAGGTCAGGACAGTCTGTATCTCTCCTGTAAATACTGTACCTACCAGGTCAGTACAGTCTGTTGTATCTCTCCTGTTAATACCTACCAGGTCAGGACAGTCTGTTGTATCTCTCCTGTAAATACTGTACCTACCAGGTCAGGGCAGTCTGTTGTATCTCTCCTGTTAATACCTACCAGGTCAGTACAGTCTGTTGTATCTCTCCTGTTAATACCTACCAGGTCAGTACAAACTATTGTATCTCTCCTGTAAATACCTACCAGGTCAGTACAATCTATTGTATCTCTCCTGTAATAACCTACCAGGTCAGGATAGTCTGGTGTATCTCTCCTGTTAATACCTACCAGGTCAGTACAAACGATTGTATATCTCCTGTTAATACCTACCAGGTCAGGACAAACTATTGTATCTCTCCTGTTAATACCTACCAGGTCAGGACAGTCTGTTGTATCTCTCCTGTAAATACTGTACCTACCAGGTCAGGACAGTCTGTTGTATCTCTCCTGTAAATACTGTACCTACCAGGTCAGGACAGTCTGTTGTATCTCTCCTGTTAATACTGTACCTACCAGGTCAGGACAGTCTGTTGTATCTCTCCTGTTAATACTGTACCTACCAGGTCAGGACAGTCTGTTATATCTCTCCTGTTAATACCTACCAGGTCAGTACAGTCTGTTGTATCTCTCCTGTAAATACTGTACCTACCAGGTCAGTACAGTCTGTTGTATCTCTCCTCTTAATACCTACCAGGTCAGGACAGTCTGTTGTATCTCTCCTGTAAATACTGTACCTACCAGGTCAGTACAGTCTGTTGTATCTCTCCTGTTAATACCTACCAGGTCAGGACAGTCTATTGTATCTCTCCTGTAAATACTGTATCTACCAGGTCAGGACAGTCTGTACCTACCAGGTCAGGACAGTCTGTTGTATCTCTCATGTTAATACCTACCAGGTCAGGACAGTCTGTAGTATCTCTCCTGTAAATACTGTACCTACCAGGTCAGGACAGTCTGTTGTATCTCTCCTGTTAATACTGTACCTACCAGGTCAGGACAGTCTGTTGTATCTCTCCTGTTAATACCTACCAGGTCAGTACAGTCTGTTGTATCTCTCCTGTTAATACCTACCAGGTCAGTACAAACTATTGTATCTCTCCTGTTAATACCTACCAGGTCAGGACAAACTATTGTATCTCTCCTGTTAATACCTACCAGGTCAGGACAAACTATTGTATCTCTCCTGTTAATACCTACCAGGTCAGGACAAACTATTGTATCTCTCCTGTTAATACTGTACCTACCAGGTCAGGACAGTCTGTTGTATCTCTCATGTTAATACCTACCAGGTCAGTACAGTCTGTTGTATCTCTCCTGTTAATACCTACCAGGTCAGTACAAACTATTGTATCTCTCCTGTTAATACCTACCAGGTCAGGACAAACTATTGTATCTCTCCTGTTAATACCTACCAGGTCAGGACAAACTATTGTATCTCTCCTGTTAATACCTACCAGGTCAGTACAGTCTGTTGTATCTCTCCTGTTAATACCTACCAGGTCAGTACAAACTATTGTATCTCTCCTGTTAATACCTACCAGGTCAGGACAAACTATTGTATCTCTCCTGTTAATACCTACCAGGTCAGGACAAACTATTGTATCTCTCCTGTTAATACCTACCAGGTCAGGACAAACTATTGTATCTCTCCTGTTAATACCTACCATATCAGGACAGTCTGTTGTATCTCTCCTGTAAATACTGTACCTACCAGGTCAGGACAAACTATTGTATCTCTCCTGTTAATACCTACCAGGTCAGGACAGTCTGTTGTATCTCTCCTGTTAATACCTACCAGGTCAGGACAGTCTGTTGTATCTCTCCTGTAAATACTGTACCTACCAGGTCAGGACAGTCTGTTGTATCTCTCCTGTAAATACTGTACCTACCAGGTCAGGACAGTCTGTACCTACCAGGTCAGGACAGTCTGTTGTATCTCTCCTGTTAATACCTACCAGGTCAGGACAGTCTGTTGTATCTCTCCTGTAAATACTGTACCTACCAGGTCAGGACAGTCTGTTGTATCTCTCCTGTAAATACTGTACCTACCAGGTCAGGACAGTCTGTTTTATCTCTCCTGTAAATACTGTACCTACCAGGTCAGGACAGTCTGTTTTATCTCTCCTGTAAATACTGTACCTACCAGGTCAGGACAGTCTGTTGTATCTCTCCTGTAAATACTGTACCTACCAGGTCAGGACAGTCTGTTGTATCTCTCCTGTAAATACTGTACCTACCAGGTCAGTACAGTCTGTTGTATCTCTCCTCTTAATACCTACCAGGCCCGGACAGTCTGTTGTATCTCTCCTGTAAATACTGTACCTATCAGGTCAGGACAGTCTGTTGTATCTCTCCTGTAAATACTGTACCTACCATATCAGGACAGTCTGTTGTATCTCTCCTGTAAATACTGTACCTACCAGGTCAGGACAAACTATTGTATCTCTCCTGTTAATACCTACCAGGTCAGGACAGTCTGTTGTATCTCTCCTGTTAATACCTACCAGGTCAGGACAGTCTGTTGTATCTCTCCTGTAAATACTGTACCTACCAGGTCAGGACAGTCTGTTATATCTCTCCTGTAAATACTGTACCTACCAGGTCAGGACAGTCTGTTGTATCTCTCCTGTTAATACTGTACCTACCAGGTCAGGACAGTCTGTTATATATCTCCTGTTAATACCTACCAGGTCAGGACAGTCTGTTGTATCTCTCCTGTAAATACTGTACCTACCAGGTCACTACAGTCTGTTGTATCTCTCCTCTTAATACCTACCAGGTCAGGACAGTCTGTTGTATCTCTCCTGTAAATACTGTACCTACCAGGTCAGGACAGTCTGTTGTATCTCTCCTGTAAATACTGTACCTACCAGGTCAGTACAGTCTGTTGTATCTCTCCTGTTAATACCTACCAGGTCAGGACAGTCTATTGTATCTCTCCTGTAAATATTGTACCTACCAGGTCAGTACAGTCTGTTGTATCTCTCCTGTAAATACTGTACCTACCAGGTCAGTACAGTCTGTTGTATCTCTCCTGTTAATACCTACCAGGTCAGGACAGTCTATTGTATCTCTCCTGTAAATACTGTATCTACCAGGTCAGGACAGTCTGTATCTCTCCTGTAAATACTGTACCTACCAGGTCAGTACAGTCTGTTGTATCTCTCCTGTTAATACCTACCAGGTCAGGACAGTCTGTTGTATCTCTCCTGTAAATACTGTACCTACCAGGTCAGGGCAGTCTGTTGTATCTCTCCTGTTAATACCTACCAGGTCAGTACAGTCTGTTGTATCTCTCCTGTTAATACCTACCAGGTCAGTACAAACTATTGTATCTCTCCTGTAAATACCTACCAGGTCAGTACAATCTATTGTATCTCTCCTGTAATAACCTACCAGGTCAGGATAGTCTGGTGTATCTCTCCTGTTAATACCTACCAGGTCAGTACAAACGATTGTATATCTCCTGTTAATACCTACCAGGTCAGGACAAACTATTGTATCTCTCCTGTTAATACCTACCAGGTCAGGACAGTCTGTTGTATCTCTCCTGTAAATACTGTACCTACCAGGTCAGGACAGTCTGTTGTATCTCTCCTGTAAATACTGTACCTACCAGGTCAGGACAGTCTGTTGTATCTCTCCTGTTAATACTGTACCTACCAGGTCAGGACAGTCTGTTGTATCTCTCCTGTTAATACTGTACCTACCAGGTCAGGACAGTCTGTTATATCTCTCCTGTTAATACCTACCAGGTCAGTACAGTCTGTTGTATCTCTCCTGTAAATACTGTACCTACCAGGTCAGTACAGTCTGTTGTATCTCTCCTCTTAATACCTACCAGGTCAGGACAGTCTGTTGTATCTCTCCTGTAAATACTGTACCTACCAGGTCAGTACAGTCTGTTGTATCTCTCCTGTTAATACCTACCAGGTCAGGACAGTCTATTGTATCTCTCCTGTAAATACTGTATCTACCAGGTCAGGACAGTCTGTACCTACCAGGTCAGGACAGTCTGTTGTATCTCTCATGTTAATACCTACCAGGTCAGGACAGTCTGTAGTATCTCTCCTGTAAATACTGTACCTACCAGGTCAGGACAGTCTGTTGTATCTCTCCTGTTAATACTGTACCTACCAGGTCAGGACAGTCTGTTGTATCTCTCCTGTTAATACCTACCAGGTCAGTACAAACTATTGTATCTCTCCTGTTAATACCTACCAGGTCAGGACAAACTATTGTATCTCTCCTGTTAATACCTACCAGGTCAGGACAAACTATTGTATCTCTCCTGTTAATACCTACCAGGTCAGGACAAACTATTGTATCTCTCCTGTTAATACTGTACCTACCAGGTCAGGACAGTCTGTTGTATCTCTCATGTTAATACCTACCAGGTCAGTACAGTCTGTTGTATCTCTCCTGTTAATACCTACCAGGTCAGTACAAACTATTGTATCTCTCCTGTTAATACCTACCAGGTCAGGACAAACTATTGTATCTCTCCTGTTAATACCTACCAGGTCAGGACAAACTATTGTATCTCTCCTGTTAATACCTACCAGGTCAGTACAGTCTGTTGTATCTCTCCTGTTAATACCTACCAGGTCAGTACAAACTATTGTATCTCTCCTGTTAATACCTACCAGGTCAGTACAAACTATTGTATCTCTCCTGTTAATACCTACCAGGTCAGGACAAACTATTGTATCTCTCCTGTTAATACCTACCAGGTCAGGACAAACTATTGTATCTCTCCTGTTAATACCTACCATATCAGGACAGTCTGTTGTATCTCTCCTGTAAATACTGTACCTACCAGGTCAGGACAAACTATTGTATCTCTCCTGTTAATACCTACCAGGTCAGGACAGTCTGTTGTATCTCTCCTGTTAATACCTACCAGGTCAGGACAGTCTGTTGTATCTCTCCTGTAAATACTGTACCTACCAGGTCAGGACAGTCTGTTGTATCTCTCCTGTAAATACTGTACCTACCAGGTCAGGACAGTCTGTTGTATCTCTCCTGTTAATACTGTACCTACCAGGTCAGGACAGTCTGTTATATATCTCCTGTTAATACCTACCAGGTCAGGACAGTCTGTTGTATCTCTCCTGTAAATACTGTACCTACCAGGTCACTACAGTCTGTTGTATCTCTCCTCTTAATACCTACCAGGTCAGGACAGTCTGTTGTATCTCTCCTGTAAATACTGTACCTACCAGGTCAGGACAGTCTGTTGTATCTCTCCTGTAAATACTGTACCTACCAGGTCAGTACAGTCTGTTGTATCTCTCCTGTTAATACCTACCAGGTCAGGACAGTCTATTGTATCTCTCCTGTAAATATTGTACCTACCAGGTCAGTACAGTCTGTTGTATCTCTCCTGTAAATACTGTACCTACCAGGTCAGTACAGTCTGTTGTATCTCTCCTGTTAATACCTACCAGGTCAGGACAGTCTATTGTATCTCTCCTGTAAATACTGTATCTACCAGGTCAGGACAGTCTGTATCTCTCCTGTAAATACTGTACCTACCAGGTCAGTACAGTCTGTTGTATCTCTCCTGTTAATACCTACCAGGTCAGGACAGTCTGTTGTATCTCTCCTGTAAATACTGTACCTACCAGGTCAGGGCAGTCTGTTGTATCTCTCCTGTTAATACCTACCAGGTCAGTACAGTCTGTTGTATCTCTCCTGTTAATACCTACCAGGTCAGTACAAACTATTGTATCTCTCCTGTAAATACCTACCAGGTCAGTACAATCTATTGTATCTCTCCTGTAATAACCTACCAGGTCAGGATAGTCTGGTGTATCTCTCCTGTTAATACCTACCAGGTCAGTACAAACGATTGTATATCTCCTGTTAATACCTACCAGGTCAGGACAAACTATTGTATCTCTCCTGTTAATACCTACCAGGTCAGGACAGTCTGTTGTATCTCTCCTGTAAATACTGTACCTACCAGGTCAGGACAGTCTGTTGTATCTCTCCTGTAAATACTGTACCTACCAGGTCAGGACAGTCTGTTGTATCTCTCCTGTTAATACTGTACCTACCAGGTCAGGACAGTCTGTTGTATCTCTCCTGTTAATACTGTACCTACCAGGTCAGGACAGTCTGTTATATCTCTCCTGTTAATACCTACCAGGTCAGTACAGTCTGTTGTATCTCTCCTGTAAATACTGTACCTACCAGGTCAGTACAGTCTGTTGTATCTCTCCTCTTAATACCTACCAGGTCAGGACAGTCTGTTGTATCTCTCCTGTAAATACTGTACCTACCAGGTCAGTACAGTCTGTTGTATCTCTCCTGTTAATACCTACCAGGTCAGGACAGTCTATTGTATCTCTCCTGTAAATACTGTATCTACCAGGTCAGGACAGTCTGTACCTACCAGGTCAGGACAGTCTGTTGTATCTCTCCTGTTAATACTGTACCTACCAGGTCAGGACAGTCTGTTGTATCTCTCCTGTTAATACCTACCAGGTCAGTACAGTCTGTTGTATCTCTCCTGTAAATACCTACCAGGTCAGTACAAACTATTGTATCTCTCCTGTTAATACCTACCAGGTCAGGACAAACTATTGTATCTCTCCTGTTAATACCTACCAGGTCAGGACAAACTATTGTATCTCTCCTGTTAATACCTACCAGGTCAGGACAAACTATTGTATCTCTCCTGTTAATACTGTACCTACCAGGTCAGGACAGTCTGTTGTATCTCTCCTGTTAATACCTACCAGGTCAGTACAGTCTGTTGTATCTCTCCTGTTAATACCTACCAGGTCAGTACAAACTATTGTATCTCTCCTGTTAATACCTACCAGGTCAGGACAAACTATTGTATCTCTCCTGTTAATACCTACCAGGTCAGGACAAACTATTGTATCTCTCCTGTTAATACCTACCAGGTCAGGACAAACTATTGTATATCTCCTGTTAAAAACTACCAGATCAGGACAAACTATTGTATCTCTCCTGTTAATACCTACCAGGTCAGGACAGTCTGTTGTATCTCTCCTGTAAATACCTACCAGGTCAGGACAGTCTATTGTATTTCTCCTGTAAATACCTACCAGGTCAGGACAGTCTGTTGTATCTCTCCTGTAAATACCTACCTGGTCTATTGTATTTCTCCTGTAAATACCTACCAGGTCAGTACAGTCTGTTGTATCTCTCCTGTAAATACCTACCAGGTCAGTACAGTCTGTTGTATCTCTCCTGTAAATACCTACCAGGTCAGGACAGTCTATTGTATTTCTCCTGTAAATACCTACCATATCAGGACAGTCTGTTGTATCTCTCTTGTAAATACCTACCAGGTCAGGACAGTCTGTTGTATCTCTCCTGTAAACACCTACCAGGTCAGGACAGTCTGTTGTATTTCTCCTGTAAATACCTACCTGGTCTATTGTATTTCTCCTGTAAATACCTTTTTGGTCTATTGTATTTCTCCTTTAAATACCTACTTGGTCTATTGTATTTCTCCTGTAAATACCTACTTAGTCTATTGTATTTCTCCTGTAAATACCTACTTGGTCTATTGTATTTCTCCTGTAAATACCTACTTAGTCTATTGTATTTCTCCTGTAAATACCTACTTGGTCTATTGTATTTCTCCTGTAAATACCTACTTGGTCTAGTGTATTTCTCCTGTAAATACCTACTTGGTCAGTACACAGTCTGTTGTATTGTTATGGATGTATTTCTTATTTTGAAAATCTGCAAAAATCTATCTTATGTTGTGTCTTCACTCTGCTGCAGATCCACAGTCCACAGTCCTGGATGCATCATCAGTCGTACCTCATGCAGACCTCAGTAAGTTGTACCCACCGCTACTGTTATTGTGGGTCTGTTACTGCCTATTAGTGAATCAGTGTGATCCGTCTCTGTGTGTCTCTCTCTGTTTGAGAGAGATACACCTGCTAAGGATAAACAAATACTCTCTGTGGAGTTTGAGCTGACACACTTTTGTGTATGTGCATAGATGCATTTCTGTTTGTCTGTGTGTATGATAACTCTCTGTGTGTGTCCTTAGGGCCAAATCCTGACACAGGGCATGGACCACACAATGTCCATCCAGCCCACCTCTATGATGGGGCCTCCCACACAGCAGCTCAGCCACCTCTCTATGGGCAGCAGTGGCACGGTCAGTCCCCACAGAACACAACTATAGACACATAGATACATACATTGGACAAAAACATTGTGTTCGCAGTGCAATTCCTAATGCCATTTCCATCCCCCCATAAAGACAGTTTTACTCAGACACATGAATAGATTGTAAAATGATTACTTTCTAATATGTTTCTCCTCTCTATTTTAGTATATGCCTGCAAACACATCAATGCAAGGGACCTACATCCCTCAGTACACCCAAGTGCCTCAAACCAACGTTTCAGTTGAGGTAAGAAACGTCCTCCTACACAGTCACTTCACTGACGGTTCAATGATCAATTGATCCTCCTCACCTCTTCAATATGTTAACAGGAACTTGCCGTCCTACAACAGGTTGCCCTGGAGACGCCCACAGAACACCCAGACTACTCCTACCAGCACAGCAAGTGAAGAGGAGACACTGGTGGGTTTACTAGTCTGTCTCCTGGGCAACCTGCCGTCCATACAGCTCAGCTCATAGTGACTCTGGGCAGTACACACCAGACAGACGGAGGAATACGGACCAGACTGTCACACTAAAGACAAAAGGATATTTTCAAATCAGAGGTTATGGTCAACTGTTGGACATGTGGAACATCTATTTTGATAACAGAACATGACTCTATAGTCGAAGAAAGAGAAAAACACAACACACATTATTTTCTGTGCACGTATTAACAAATCATTTTTCACACTATTCTGGGGAGAATGAAAACCAGCAATATAAGTTACACCACCATGTGTCATTTTACAGTCGTTCTTTAGTTTTACTTTTACATTTTTTATATGCAGATTTTTTTTGTCATGTTATTTTTAAGCTTTTCGTCAGTTTGTTTTTGTTGCACAGATTCAAAAAGTAAATGATCAATGATTTGTTTCTTCATTTCACAATGCCATTGTTGTTTTTGTTCACTTCACGCTGCTTGTTTTAATTGTGTAATTGTTTGAAGAGAGAAGGCTGAACAAACTGCTCAAGTTACTTAGAGGGTTATCTTAGAGGAGTCATCTGGTGGTATCAACTGTTCTCTCTCTAACGGGACAAGTATTGCAGGAGAATGAAACATTATTGGAAGTGGTCTTACTGTTTTTAGCACTTGGGTCCCTAGTTAAAATTGTCACAATTTAAATAGATATTTAGAAAGAACGCTTAAGACAATCAAATATATTGAAATTATTATTTCCAGATTCTGGCCAATTATAATAAAACTATACAGGGAAAATGAAAAATATACGCACAACAAAATTTGACAGAGTAATTTAGTTGTTGGTTATATTTTGTGAATTTAATGCTAAATTGCTCCAATGCTACCCAACAACATAAATAAGTCTTTCAATTTGGTTTTAGTGGGTTAAGCTGCTACCGTTTAAAGACCCAAAGTTGTTCTTAGGAGTTCATGTCATTGAGTGTTGAGCTAGTAGTTTAAAGAAGTAAATTACAGATCCAAAAAGTATGGCCAGTACTGAGATACTTTGCCGTGTCTTTTTGATTCCAGCTTTCTCTGTCTGTTGATTCCTCTGTTTTTGTTTGTTTGTTTTGATTGAGTGAAAATTTTGTTTATTTAAAGAAAGTTCTTGATTTCTTTTTTTTTTAATTCAATTTAATACTTTTAAGATTGATCAATGTTATTTTTGGTAGTGTGCATTGAGTAGGTACTTGTTTCTTTGGACAGTAGATTCAAGTAAAAAATATATATTTGTTGGCTTTTTCTTTTCAAATAGTGTCTGCCATTACTGTCATGTTTTGGGTTGTGACTACAAGGAATACAGCTACGACCGGAAGTTAAGTTTCATAGCAGCTTAGAACATTTAGCTAACCCTAACCCTTTTCCTAACCTTAACCCAAGTCTCCTAACCTGATACGAAAAAGGCACTTCCAGTCATAGCAGTACTCCTGCTAGTGAGAACCGTGTTTTGCTTTTTCTCCATCTCTGGTTTTATTTTCAATCCCATGGAAAAGGCTTCAAATGTTTGAGATTTCCAATCCGTCTGTGTCAACAGGTTTTGGCACTTTCACACTTTTGCAGTGGTGTGCTTACTGCCCATCAGTCCAAGATAATTGTGTTATACCTCTTACAAATAATTTCTGAAATGTGTCCCAAGTGGTAGTCATTCAGTCAGTCAGCGGTTAGGGAATGCTGTGTCTGAAAAGTAATATTACCTCTCTAGCAATGTGGAACCTTGCACAATGTTAATGTGCAAGGTCCTGAGATGTTTTATGAGGTCACAACTTCCATGGTTCTCAAGGCGTCTCACAGTCACAGCAGGTACTGTGTCCATATCCTCACTCTTCTGTCCTATGTTCAGAAACTAGGCTCCAATCCGACTGTTATTTCTCAAAATGGCCAGTGATCTATGCAATTAATTTGTCTACAATAATGCAATACTTATATTTCAGGTGACAACAATGGACTTTTGAAACACAAATGTATCATTCTGCTATCAGTGGCTTTCATTTGAGTTTAACTTAATCCAAAACCTCTAGTTGTAAGACTATCAGCCTCATTGTTCATCTAATGACAGTGAGATGGCTGCATAAAAGGGAATGGTTCATGAGATTGGAGCAAATCCCTCAGCTATCTTGCAAACAGCCTCACACCATCTCCTAACAATGGGATACAGACTACCTTGTCCATCCAGATAGGGTCCTTATTGTTGTTGGTTAACCAAATATTGGTAGATCTTTTTTGTTTGTTACCAAAGACGACTTCCGGTAGGCATTTGAACATTTCTTCTAAGTGATCAATACTGTAGAATAAATCTGTAATTTCTTTTATCTTGTTCCTTTCCATTGATTTGTTACTGTACATGCCAAGCTTTGTTGACACTAGTAATAATCTCTATGAATTAAGCCATTCATTCATTTATGGTAGGAAGTAAGAATCACAGAAATGCCTTAGACTTCATCAAGAGGGGATTTAAAGGGTGCTACACTACATTGCTATCTGGAAACATTCATCCATTGTCTGCAAATGTTTGATAAACAAGAATACTTATCTTAGATTTGTAGAATCAGTCTTAGGAAACCACAATTCAATGTTTGATACATTATCCGTCATATTTATTGAGGCCGTCATCATTCCAGATTGTTGTTTAACTCAAATAAAATGTTCAGCCTTAGTTTGAAACGTCAAAATGCTCTTGCCCTTTTCCATAGTTCAGATATTCATTCAGGGGTGTCAATGTCATTACATAGAGGGCCTAATGGTGTCTGCTGGTTTTCCCTTTCAATTAAGACCCACAGTGCATTTGGAAAGTATTCAGACCTCTTCACTTTTCAACATTGTTACATTACAGCCTTATTCTAAAATGGATTAAATAAAATGTTTTCCTTATCTACACACAATACCCCATAATGACAAAGTGAAAACAGATTTTTAGAAGAAAAATGTAGTTACATAAGTATTCAGACACTTTGCTATGAGACTCAAAATTGAGCTCAGGTGCATCCTGTTTCCATTGATCATCCTTAATGTTTCTACAGCTTGATTGGAGTCCACCTGTGGTAAATTCAATTGATTAGACATGATTTGGAAAGGCACACACCCGTCTATATAAAAGGTCCCACAGTTGACAGTGCATGTCAGAGCAAAAACCAAGCCATGAGGTTGAAGGAATTGTCTGTAGAGCTCCAAGAAAGGATTGTGGCGAGGCACAGATCTGGGGAAGAGTACCAAAACATTTCTGCAGCATTGAAGATCCCAAAGGACACAGTGGCCTCCATCATTCTTAAAATGGAAGAAGTTTGAAAACCTCAAGACTCTTCCTAGAGATGGCCGCTCGGTCAAACTGAACAATTGAGGGAGAAGGGCCTTGGTCAGGGAGGTGACCAAGAACCCGATGGTGACCCGGACAGAGCTCCAGAGTTCCTCTGTGGAGATGGGAGAACCTTCTAGAAGGACAACCATGTCTGCAGCACTCCACCAATCAGGCCTTTATGGTAGAATGGCCAGACGGAAGACACTCCTCATTAAAAGGCACGACAGCCAGCTTGGAGTTTGCCAAACGGCACCCAAAGGACTCCGACCATGAGAAACAAGATTCTGTGGCCTCATGAAACCAAGATTGAACTCTTTGGCCTGAATGCCAAGAGTCATGCCTGGAGGAAACCTGGCACCATCCCTACAGTGAAGCATGGTGGTGGCAGCATCATGCTGTGGGGATGTTTTTCAGCAGCAGGGACTGGGAGACTAGTCAGGATCGAGGGAAATATGAACGGAGCAAAGTACAGAGATCCTTGATGAAAACCTGCTCAGGACCTCAGACTGGGGCGATGGTTCACCTTCCAACAGGACAATGACCCTAAGCACAGAGCCAAGACAACGCAGGAGTGGCTTTGGGACAAGTCTCTGAATGTCCTTGACTGGCCCAGCCAGAGCCCGGACTTGAACATCTGGAGAGACCTGAAAATAGCTGCGCAGCAATACTCCCCATCCAACCTGACAGAGCTTTGAGAGGATCTGCAAAGAATGGGATAAACTCCCCAAATACAGATGTGCCAAGCTTGTAGCGTCATACCCAAGAAGACTTGAGGCTGTAATCACTGCCAAAAGGTGCTTTAACAAAGTACTGAGTAAAGGGTCTGAATACTTTTGTAAATACATTTTCAGAAATGTCTAAAAACCTGTCATTATGGGGTATTGTGTAGATTAACGAGGGAAAAAATCTATTGTGGAAAAAGGGTAGGGGTCTGAATACTTTCCAAATGACAACCAGGTTAGGGGAGTTACTTACTAATCACTGACCTTAATTCATCAATCAAGTTGGAAGTGAAAAACCCGCAGATTCTCAGCCCTCCGTGGAATGAGTGACACGTGATTTACATGAGTCCACTTGAAACATCTTGCTGGCAAATTAGGATTTGAAGGTTTGCAGAGAAGTGGGTTCTAGTGATTGTCCCTTTATTCACTTTTCTCCAATTTTCTCATGTGCCACACTAGCAGGTCTTAATTGTCCTGTTCTAGATAAAACAGTTAAGAGTTTTTTTTGGTTTGATGTTTTTGAACTTGGTGCTTTTTTAAAATAAAAACATGTTTTTTTCCATGTGCCTTTTATTACTTTGTATGTTCATGTACAGTACACCTTTCCAAACAGAGGCATATACACAACTTGATTTATTTCAAAAAAAGATTGCTCGAGATACAAAATATAAGAAAAAAGGTACAAAATGTATATTAAATACATTATCCAAGACATTGTATGTACAATGTTGAAAATATCCTGACAAAAGCCCTAAAATGTTTTTTTGGCTTTGCTTATTTCAACAAAATAGACTAAACTTCAAGTTACAGTTTAAGTCTTGGAACTATAGGTCTCTTGATCAAGGAAGCATCACTGCAGCTTATCTGTTTTGGGGTCCAATTACCAATGAAGATATTAGTGTCACCTCAAGTATGGGGCTCCCGAGTGGCACAATGCACGACATCTCAGTGCTTGCGTCGTCACTAGACACCCTGGTTCAAATCCAGGCTGTATCACATCCGGCTGTGATAGGAGTCCCATAGGGCGGCGCACAATTTGGCCCAGCATCGTCCGTCATTGTAAATAAAAATGTGTTCTTAACTTGTCTAGTTAAATAAAGGTAAACTAAAAAAGTACAATACAATAGCAACCCCTTTACAAATGATACTCTGAGGTAATGGTACACGTACCGTAATCAGTTGCATATTTTCAATTTAGCTAAAATCAAATGTGGGTGTCCAGATATAAATCAATGAATGTCACCGCATCTGTTCTCTGATTGAATTAGGTATGGGTCTTAACCATAGTGTTCTGATTGAACCAGGTATGGGTCTTAACCATAGTGTTCTGATTGAACCAGGTATGGGTCTTAACCATAGTGTTCTGATTGAACCAGGTATGGGTCTTAACCATAGTGTTCTGATTGAACCAGGTATGGGTCTTAACCATAGTGTTCTGATTGAACTAGGTATGGGTCTTAACCATAGTGTTCTGATTGAACCAGGTATGGGTCTTAACCATAGTGTTCTGATTGAACCAGGTATGGGTCTTAACCATAGTGTTCTGATTGAACCAGGTATGGGTCTTAACCATAGACTATAGAAAAATAAGGTGTCAGCGTCAGATCACAACAAACTTTCTTTGAGCTGTACTTAAGTAGTTTACAAAAATATCAGTGACAAAATACTGGTTGGTCCAACTTCACTAGACAGAAGTTCTGATGAGAATTCAAACTCTGCTGGGTGATGCACCGAGACCTCCCAACTTGTGACAGTGGACCGAGACCTCCCAACGTGTGACAGTGGACCGAGACCTCCCAACGTGTGACAGTGGACCGAGACCTCCCAACGTGTGACAGTGGACCGAGACCTCCCAACTTGTGACAGTGGACCACAACATAAAACACTGAGATGAGGTAGTGCTTTGCTTTTCTATTCCATTCCTCCTTTCAAGCTCAAGACCAAATTAGCAAACCCTTAGAGATAGAGTCAGCTCCTCCACTGGAATGGACTTGTGTGTGGGGACCTCAGAGCTCCACCTGATAAGGTCATAGGTCCCTGTTCTGAGTCTCTTTCCCATCCAGGAGCAGACCAGCTGAATCCTCCTCCAGTTTAACAGCCACAGCGTCTTGGGCTCCATCATCATTGCAGACACCTCCCCTTTAGCAATCAGTTCAAAAATCTCTCCACGATTTCATCACAACAGTTTCCGATTCAATATCTCCCAGACCATGCGTCTCCTGAAGTAGGGCATGTGTTTCTGCCAATTGGAGGGAAGGGAAATACTGAGTTACTCATAGTCAAGTCATTGGATTGTAGGACATTTCCTGTACTGGCAGGACTGCTCATGCTTACCGTAACACTTCCATTAAACCCAGAGTCTCCAACAGGTCGCGGTCTCATATAGTGACCGGCCATGGCTTCACATTTGATCAAATAAACGGCAGTCTCTTACAAGTGCCGGGTGTAAAATGATGCGTGCCCGCTTTAGGCCAGTCTGCTCCAGTAGAATTTCACAGAACCTACCTAACGCTACATTTTTGATCCCTGCTTGTCAAAACACAAGTCTGTCCATGTAACCAGTGAAAATTACTAATCAATTCATCCCGTTTGAAACAGAGTTCTGAATATCAAACAGGGCTATTGGTGATAGAACATTAAATGAGTGAGAAAACGGAATCATAACAGGGTGACCCGGGCTTTGCACACCTCAGACTGTATTAAACACTGGCCTCCAATACAAGCCTGTCTCCAACACACACAGGGGCAGCTTGGTGCTTGAATCATAAACTCCTGGGATATTTATTCAAATTTTACAGTACTTACTTGTGTGAATGTGATTGGCTTGTCTTTGGTGACATACTCTGCATATTTACATGTGAACATTCCACAGTCATTTCCATTCATCTGCTGAGGAATCTCCTAATGGGAGAAATATTTTGGAGATAAACGTTAAGATGGCAACATCATCAGTGATGTGTTAACGAATGTTGAGTTGACAGAGTTCCCGGTTAGATATATAACACTCACATTGCGTTTCTTGCTCTGCAGAGTCCATTCTGCAGTATCCAGGTCTTTGCCCTTCTTGTCCTTGCTTTCCTGCTGCAGGTATTGCAGCAGTATCCTGCAGGCTTCGTCATTGTTCCCTCCCATTGAATCAAAGTACGTGATACTCTTGTTACGGAGATCCACTACCTGAGAAGAGAAGGATGTTAATAAAAACGTCACACTACAGGGCCGAACTGAACCACATTGTCCTGACTCTGATATATTGTTTTTACACTGTCCTTTCCAGAAAGGTGCCAGGCCCGCCCAGTACAGCTCGGCTCTTTAGATGGAAGCAGGCATTGCTGACTGGAGGAGAGTTGCAGTATAATAGTTAGTTATAACAGGGCTGCTGTTCAGTACTCACAGAGAGGCACCAGTGCACCCCCAGGTGGACAGGCACCAGTATGACGTCCATTGAGAAGATGTCCATCTTTTTGGTCCAGCGGCGTACGGCAGAGTAGCCTGCGCTGCGTAGCTTTGGGAAGAAGAAGGTGTTGAAGGTGTGGACCGTCGGCAGGCTGGGATCCTTACTGCGTTCCACCAGCAGGTTCATGTAGAAGTTGATCACCTGCAGAGTAAAAGGAGAGGCAACGGATGAAGAAAATACAACATATCCTGTCCAGGACACTACTGCGTCCATATCCTGTCCAGGACACTACTGCGTCCATATCCTGTCCAGGACACTACTGCGTCCATATCCTGTCCAGGGCACTACTGCGTCCATATCCTGTCCAGGGCACTACTGCGTCCATATCCTGTCCAGGGCACTACTGCGTCCATATCCTGTCCAGGGCACTACTGCGTCCATATCCTGTCCAGGGCACTACTGCGTCCATATCCTGTCCAGGGCACTACTGCGTCCATATCCTGTCCAGTGCACTACTGCGTCCATATCCTGTCCAGGGCACTACTGCGTCCATATCCTGTCCAGGGCACTACTGCGTCCATATCCTGTCCAGGGCACTACTGCGTCCATATCCTGTCCAGGGCACTACTGCGTCCATATCCTGTCCAGGACACTACTGCGTCCATATCCTGTCCAGGACACTACTGCGTCCATATCCTGTCCAGGACACTACTGCGTCCATATCCTGTCCAGGACACTACTGCGTCCATATCCTGTCCAGGACACTACTGCGTCCATATCCTGTCCAGGACACTACTGCGTCCATATCCTGTCCAGGACACTACTGCGTCCATATCCTGTCCAGGACACTACTGCGTACATATCCTGTCCAGTACACTACTGCGTACATATCCTGTCCAGTATACTACTGCGTACATATCCTGTCCAGTACACTACTGCGTACATATCCTGTCCAGTATACTACTGCGTACATATCCTGTCCAGTACACTACTGCGTACATATCCTGTCCAGTATACTACTGCGTACATATCCTGTCCAGTACACTACTGCGTACATATCCTGTCCAGTACACTACTGCGTACATATCCTGTCCAGTACACAAAATGATAGTTTCTGGATTTGACCATATTAATGACCAAAGGCTCGTATTTCTGTGTTTATTATATTATAATTAAGTCTATGATTTGACATTTGATAGAGCAGTCTGACTGAGCGGTGGAAGGCAGCAGCAGGCTCGTAAGCATTCATTCAAACTTTACTGTGTTTGCCAGCAGCTCTTAGCAATGCTTGATCACAGCGCTGTTTATGACTTCAAGCCTATCAACTCCTGAGATTAGGCTGGCAATACTAAAGTGCCCATTAGAACATTCAACAGTCAAAGGTATAAAAAAATACAAATGGTATAGAGAGAAATAGTCGACGCGTCATAATTCCTATAATAACTACAACCTAAAACTTCTTAACTGGGAATGTTGAACCACCAGCTTTCATATGTTCTGAGCAAGGAACTTAAACGTTAGCTTTTTTACATGGCACATATTGCACTTTTACTTTTCTCCAACACTGTGTTTTTGCATTATTTAAACCAAATTGAGCATGTTTAATTATTTATTTGAGACTAAATAGATAATATGTATTATATTAAGTTAAAATAAAAAGTGTACATTGTTCATTCAGTATTGTTGTAATTGTCATTACACATACATACAGTTGAAGTTGGAAGTTTAAATACACTTAGGTTGGAGTCATTAAAACTCGTTTTTCAACCACTCCACAAATTTCTTGTCAACAAACTATAGTTTTGGCAAGTCGGTTAGGACATCTACTTTGTGCATGAACACAAGTCATTTTTCCAACAATTGTTTACAGACAGATCATTTCACTTATAAAAATCACTGTATCACAATTCCAGTGGGTCAGAAGTTTACATACACGAAGTTGACTGTGCCTTTAAACAGTGTGGAAAATTCCAGAAAATGATGTCATGGCTTTAGAAGCTTCTGATAGGCTAACTGACATCATTTGAGTCAATTGGAGGTGTACCTGTGGATGTATTTCAAGGCCTACCTTCAAACTCAGTGCCTCTTTGCTTGACATCATGGGAAAATCAAAAGAAATCAACCAAGACATCAGTTTTTTTTGAAGACCTCAAGTCTGGTTCATCCTTGGGTGTAATTTCCAAATGCCTGAAGGTACCACGTTCATCTGTACAAACAATAGTGCGCATGTATAAACACTATGGGACCACGCAGCCGTCATTCCGCTCAGGAAGGAGACATGTTCTGTCTCCTAGAGATGAGCGTACTTTGGTGCTAAAAGTGCAAATCAATCCCAGAACAACAGCAAAGAACCTTGTGAAGATGCTGGAGGAAACAGGTACAAAAGTATCTATATCCACAGTAAAACGAGTCCTATATCGACATAACCTGAAAGGCCGCTCAGCAAGGAAGAAGCCACTGCTCCAAAACCACCATAAAAAAGCCAGACTATGGTTTGTAACTGCACATGGAGACAAAGACCGTACTTTTTGGAGAAATGTCCTCTGATCTGATGGGGAAAAAAATAGAACTGTTTGGCCATAATGACCATCGTTATGTTTGGAGGAAAAAGGGGGAGGCTTGCAAGCTGAAGAACACCATCCCAACCCTGGCAGCAGAATGTTGTGGGGGTGCTTTGCTGCAGGAGGGACTGGTGCACTTCACAAAATAGATGGCATCATGAGGGAGGTAAATTATGCGGATATATTGAAGCAACATCTCAAGACTTCAGTCAGGAAGTTAAAGCTTGGTCGCAAATGGGTCTTCCAAATGGACAATGACCCCAAGCATACTTCCAAAGTTGTGGCAAAATGGCTTAAGGACAATAAAGTCAAGGTATTGGAGTGGCCATCATAAAGCCCTGACCTCAATCCCATAGAAAATTTGTGGGCAGAACTGAAAAGGCGTGTGCGAGCAAGGAGGCCTACAAACATGACTCAGTTACGCCAGCAATGTTAGGAGGAATGGGCCAAAATTCACCCAAATTATTGTGGGAGGCTTGTGGAAAGCTACCGAAACATTTGACCCAAGTTAAACAATTTAAAGGCAATGCTACCAAATACTAATTGAGTGCATGTAAACTTCTGACCCACTAGGAATGTGATGAAAGAAATAAAAGTTGAAATAAATCATTCTCTCTGCTATTATTCTGACATTTCACATTCTTAAAATAAAGTGGTGATCCTAACTGACCTAAGACAGGGAATTTTTACTAGGATTAAATGTCAGGAATTGTGAAAAACTGAGTTTAAATGTATTTGGCTAAGGTGCATGTAAACTTCCGACTTCAACTGTATGCATACATACACAAAAGAATAATAAATTGGTGGATTAATTGGTATTGGCTTTTTTTGGTCCTCCAATAAATCGGTATCGGCGTTGAAAAATCAGAATCGGTCGACCTCCACTAGAGACACCTGTCCAGTACACTAGAGACACCTGTCCAGTACACTAGAGACACCTGTCCAGTACACTAGAGACACCTGTCCAGTACACTAGAGACACCTGTCCAGTACACTAGAGACACCTGTCCAGTACACTCAGTTGTCACTCTCACCCACACTAAATAAAAACAACTCACAGTAGGCACAGAAAAATGAGCAAACAGAAGCAGTGTGATGAGCTCTCACCTCGTCGTTGAGCCAGTTGAGGTGGCTGAGTGACAGAAGCAGTGTGATGAGCTCTCACCTCGTCGTTGAGCCAGTTGAGGTGGCTGAGTGACAGAAGCAGTGTGATGAGCTCTCACCTCGTCGTTGAGCCAGTTGAGGTGGCTGAGTGACAGAAGCAGTGTGATGAGCTCTCACCTCGTCGTTGAGCCAGTTGAGGTGGCTGAGTGACAGAAGCAGTGTGATGAGCTCTCACCTCGTCGTTGAGCCAGTTGAGGTGGCTGAGTGACAGAAGCAGTGTGATGAGCTCTCACCTCGTCGTTGAGCCAGTTGAGGTGGCTGAGTGACAGAAGCAGTGTGATGAGCTCTCACCTCGTCGTTGAGCCAGTTGAGGTGGCTGAGTGACAGAAGCAGTGTGATGAGCTCTCACCTCGTCGTTGAGCCAGTTGAGGTGGCTGAGTGACAGAAGCAGTGTGATGAGCTCTCACCTCGTCGTTGAGCCAGTTGAGGTGGCTGAGTGACAGAAGCAGTGTGATGAGCTCTCACCTCGTCGTTGAGCCAGTTGAGGTGGCTGAGTGACAGAAGCAGTGTGATGAGCTCTCACCTCGTCGTTGAGCCAGTTGAGGTGGCTGAGTGACAGAAGCAGTGTGATGAGCTCTCACCTCGTCGTTGAGCCAGTTGAGGTGGCTGAGTGACAGAAGCAGTGTGATGAGCTCTCACCTCGTCGTTGAGCCAGTTGAGGTGGCTGAGTGACAGAAGCAGTGTGATGAGCTCTCACCTCGTCGTTGAGCCAGTTGAGGTGGCTGAGTGACAGAAGCAGTGTGATGAGCTCTCACCTCGTCGTTGAGCCAGTTGAGGTGGCTGAGTGACAGAAGCAGTGTGATGAGCTCTCACCTCGTCGTTGAGCCAGTTGAGGTGGCTGAGTGACAGAAGCAGTGTGATGAGCTCTCACCTCGTCGTTGAGCCAGTTGAGGTGGCTGAGTGACAGAAGCAGTGTGATGAGCTCTCACCTCGTCGTTGAGCCAGTTGAGGTGGCTGAGTGACAGAAGCAGTGTGATGAGCTCTCACCTCGTCGTTGAGCCAGTTGAGGTGGCTGAGTGACAGAAGCAGTGTGATGAGCTCTCACCTCGTCGTTGAGGTGGCTGAGTGACAGAAGCAGTGTGATGAGCCAGTTGAGGTGGCTGAGTGACAGAAGCAGTGTGATGAGCCAGTTGAGGTGGCTGAGTGACAGAAGCAGTGTGATGAGCCAGTTGAGGTGGCTGAGTGACAGAAGCAGTGTGATGAGCTCTCACCTCGTCGTTGAGGTGGCTGAGTGACAGAAGCAGTGTGATGAGCTCTCACCTCATCGTTGAGCCAGTTGAGGTGGCTGAGTGACAGAAGCAGTGTGATGAGCTCTCACCTCGTCGTTGAGCCAGTTGAGGTGGCTGAGTGACAGAAGCAGTGTGATGAGCTCTCACCTCATCGTTGAGCCAGTTGAGGTGGCTGAGTGTCTGGAGATCTTTGCGTGTGATGGTGAGTCTGAAGCCTTCACTCAGCACCTCGTCCTGGCTGCCTACCATCAGCGCCTGGCCCACCTCCCCCTCCATATCCTGGATGGCACGGACACACAAACAAGACGGCTCAGCTAAAGGCTAAATGGCATAGATCACTCCTCACCTCTCCACCTGATAGCTGATGTGTGGTGAGCGTTCTGGCACAGAATGATCACTGTGGTGGGTGAGGTGAGTTTTCCCCTACTATGTAAAGAGCTTTAAGTACCAGTATCCAAGCTGTATCACATTCCGCCATGAAGGGGAATCCCATAGGGCGGCGCAGAATTGGCCCAGTGTCGTCCGGGTTTGGCCGTCATTGTAAATAAGAATTTGTTCTTAACTGAGTTGCCTAGTTAACTTAGATAAAAACCTCAGTTGGTAGAAAAGTGCTATATAAATCCAATCTATTATTATTATTATTATTATGTACATTCCTGATGCGCACAGTGATCAAATCAATTTGACTTATTTAAACTGCATTTAAAACACCTCGATGTACTTAACAATAAAATAACAATAATGCATTTTATTGGCAATGCTCTTTCTCACAATAGACAAAACTAAAAAACAGTGAATGTACCTCAGTGAGCTCGGGGAACTCTGGTTCCTCCTCTGTGGGTTTGGGTTCCTCTATGAAGGCAGCCAGAGGAACCTCCTTCTCCAGAGGGACTCTAACATGCAGCTCCACGGGCCTGTGGCCCAGCTGGCTGTCTTCTGATATACGCTGGACCACAGCAGGAGAGGGTTAGGGTCAGAGCTACCGCCACAGAGGTGAATGTTCATTTCAGAGTGATAAAAGAGCATCTCATTTCATATTCTTATGCTATGATGAATAAAGCCTATAGGGAGAACTTATTTCTGTGGACCACGGCTGAGGTATGTGTAGGACTATGTATTGAAATGACGGCTGACATCACACCAATGAGGAGGACAGAGTAAGTACCTGTCGCAGCAGCTGAGCAGCTAGGGCCTCCTGCCCCTCTATCTGCCTCCGTCTCTCCCGGGCACGGAAGTCGTACATGCTAGTCCTGGGAAACACAGACACACAAATTGACTTGAGGAAAGGACTTCTGTAATGGGTTAGAAGATGGTTTCATTTTTATTTCTGCGTAGCATCTAGTATGCACCGGCGCATGGCGATATACAGCTAACTATGAATCTACCAAGAAAGAAAAACAGTACCAATCATGAGTGTAAGGAATCAGGGGACTTACAATTCTTTGATCCAGAGCTCAGCTTGGTAGCATGGTACACTGCAGAGACAGAAAGTAACCAGGTTAGATGGGGACAACAAAGCACATAACAAAACAGCCACAACAGAAACAAAAACAAACTATTCAAAATGCTTACCTTGAACTGTCTGGCTTTTTGCCCTTCTGCTCTTTCACAATGATTACGGAGTCCCCGTCATGAGCTGTACAGAACAAGACGAGAGGTGACCACAACCCCATGATGGGGAGGAGAGAAACAGGTTGGTTCTACAGCGTCCAACCATCAATTCAATAAACGTTATTCATTCCCTACGAGCAATTCAAAGGGATGAATTAAGTTTATATCAATTGAATCACCTTGGAGGAATTGAAAAATGATTGTCTCATGTATTACCTGATGATTGTGAGTCCTGAGAAGAGGTGTCCAGTATGCTAACTGAGGAAGGGGCAGACTGTACTGGCTCTGGTCCCCTGGGGCTGAGGTCTGAGTCAGAGGCCCATGGCTGGTTCCCTGCCCCACTGGAGGAGCCCTCCCCTGGGCTGGGGACGTTGCTGGACTCTGGACGGGGGCTTGGTGGTCCACTTGGTACCCGTGAGGCATCTCCTGACCCGGCAGGGGACGAACACTGGAGCAGACGTCTGCTGGTATTCAGGAAGCTGGTGCTGAGAGTGATTGAGGGCGAGAGACGGACGCAGGTCAGAACTAAGGGAAAGGGGAGGAGAATACTAGAATGGAGCACCAGTACACTAAAATGTATGGACTAAATGTAGGATTAGAAACCCCAAGGAGAAGTAGAAAACATGTGCACTTGCATCAACTTGCCAGTACATGTCATTGAGCATCACTAAAGAAACTCAAACAGGAAATAACCGTGCTGTCTATTCAACGCTGGTCTGACCAATCGGAATCCATGCTTCAAGATAGTTTTGATCATGCGGACTGGGATATGTTCCGGGTAGCCTCGGATAATAACATTGATGTATACACGGACATGGAGACTGAGTTCATCAGGAAGTGTATAGGGGATGTGGATCCCACTGGGACTATTAAAACCTGCCCAAACCAGAAACAGTCGATAGATGGCAGCATTCGCGCAAAACTGGAAGCTCGAACCACCGCATTTAACCATAGCAAGGTGACTGGGAATATGGCTGAATACAAACAATGGCAATCAGAGGCAAAACTTCAGTACAGAGACAAAGTGGAGTTGCAATTCAACAGCTCAGTCACAAGACATGTGGCAGGGTCTACAGACTATCACGGACTACAAAGGGAAAACCAGCCATGTCACGGACACCAATGTCTTGCTAAACACCTTCCTCGCCCACTTTGAGCATAACACAACACCATCGACGCGGCCCGGAGAACAAGAGCCCCAGAAGACTGCGGGCTCTTGTTCTCCGTGGCTGACGTGAGTAAGACAGTTAAGCGTTAACCCTCGCAAGGCTGCCGGCCCAGACGGTATTGCTAGCCGCATCCTCAGAGCATGCACAGACCAGCAAGCTGGTGTGTTTACAGACATATTCAATATCTCCCTATACCAGTCTGCTGTACCCACTTGCTTCAAGATGTCCACCATTGTTCCTGTACCCAAGAAACCAAGAAAGCAAAGGTAACTGAACTAAATGACTATCGCCCCGTAGCACTCACTTCTGGTCATCATGAAGTGCTTTGAGAGACTAGTCAAGGATCATATCACCTCCACCCTACCTGACACTCTAGACCCACTTCAATTTGCTTACCGCCCCAATATATCCACAAGACGATGCAATCGCCATCACACTGCACACTGCCCTATCCCACCTGGACAAGAGGATTACCTATGTAAGAATGCTGTTCATCGACTACAGCTGCCCTATCCCACCTGGACAAGAGGATTACCTATGTAAGAATGCTGTTCATTGACTATAGCTCAGCATTCAACACCATAGTACCCTCCAAGCTCATCATCAAGCTCAGGGCCCTGAGTCTGAACCCCACCCTGTGCAACTGGGTCCTGGACTTCTTGACAGGCCACCCCCAGGTGGTGAAGGTAGGAAACATCTCACTTCGCTGATCCTCAACACTGGGGCCCCACAAGTGTGCATACTCAGCCCCCTCCTGTACTCCCTGTTCACCCACAACCACTTGGCCACACACAACCCAACTCATATCATCAAGTTTGCAGACACAAACAGGCCATAGCAGAGTGCGTTCTCAGCTCTCTCCTGTACTCCCTGTTCAGCCATGACTGCGTGGCAATGCACGCCTCCAACTCAATCATCAAGTTTGCAGACGACACTACAGTGGTAGGCTTGATTACCAACAACGACGAGACGGCCTACAGGGAGGAGGTGAGGGCCCTCGGATTGTGGTGTCAGGAAAACAACCTCACACTCAACAAAAGGAGATGATCGTGGACTTCAGGAAACAGCAGAGGGAGCACCCCCCCATCCACATCAACAGGACAGTAGTGGAGAAGGTGGAAAGTCAAGTTCCTCAGCGTACACATCACAGACAAACCGAAATGGTCCACCCACATAGACAGCGTGGTGAAGAAGGCTCAGCAGCCCCTCTTCAACCTCAGGAGGCTGAAGAAATTTGTCTTGTCACCAAAAACACACAAACTTTTGCAGATGCACAATCGAGAGCATCCTGTCGGGCTGTATCATCGCCTGGTACTGCAACTGCTCTGCACACAACCACAAGGCTCTCCAGAGGGTAGTGAGGTCTGCACAACATATCACCGAGGGCAAACTACCTGCCCTCCAGGACACCTACACCACCCGATGTCACAGGAAGGCCAAAAATATCATCAAGGACAACAACCACCCGAGCCACTGCCTGTTCACCCCACTATCATCCAGAAGGCGAGGTCAGTACAGGTGCATCCTTCCGTCATCCAGCTGGCTTAGTATGGAGCGTGATTTTGTCGCCTGTCAATCTGCAGATGTCACTTTATAGTAACAATCCTATTATACATAGCAGTCCGAATCTGGAAGCAAATTAAAGTCCACTTTGATCTTAAACCAATATCATTCATGCTCCCTGTTGCGAGGAATCCCTCCTTTGCCCCCGCTAACATTGATAACACCTTTGAGCGATGTGGAGAGCTAGGGATAAATACCATAGGGGATCTATATTTAGAAGGGACCTTTGCCTCCTTTGAGTTGCTGAAGGAAACTTATAATCTTCCCAGAAGTAACTTTTTCAGATACCTACAGATTAGAGACTGTTAGAAAACACCTCCAAACATTTGGGAACGCTAAACCTTCCATGTTCGACGGATGCAAAAAAATATGCCCCACCTCAGACAAACTGATATATCGTCTATATGACGCTCTTCAATCTGTTAGCGCACCGTCTACTGATGCCATTAAGGCAAAATGGGAGGAAGAACTAGGGACTGACATTTCGGTGGCAGACTGGGAAGATAGCTTGGAGTATATCCACACCTGCTCCATTAACTCCAGACATCATCTCATACAATTCAAGGTATTACACAGATTACACTATTCCAAAACCAAACTGCATAGGATATTTCCTGGTACATCCCCTATGTGTGATAAATGTCAGGCTGAGCAGGGTACACTAGTCCACTGCTTTGCCCTATGCTCTAACTTGTATTGTTATTGGTGTGGACTTTTTAGGATCCTCTCTGAAGTTCTGGAGACTTCAATTGACCCAGACCCACTTCTGATAATCCTGGGAGTGTCTGATTCCATAAACGAATTAACCAAGCCCCAAAACAACTCCTCTCTTACAGTCTCATTTCGGCAAAAAAATGTATCTTGTTGTTTTGGAAAAGGAGGGAAGCTCCCTCTACCAAATTATGGCTCAGCAAATTGGCAAACACTGTACACTTAGAATTAGATATATTCTGAAAAATACATTATCAACATTTGATCAAATCTGGCAGCCTTTCCTCTTACTTGGACCAGTCGGCGCTGTGAATTTGTACATTTTAACGCACTTGTAATATTTGAATCTACCTTTGGGCATCTACCCTCTTTCTTTCTACCTGTCCTTGTTCTGTATGTCTTGATACTGAAAAACAGCATCCATCTCAAGTCCTCAGACTGTTAAATAGCCATCACTAGCTGGCTACCACCCAGTTACTCAACCCTGCACCTTAGACGCTGGTGCCCCATATACATGGAATCACTGGCCACTTTAATAATGGAACACTGGCCACTAATGTTTACATACTGCTTTACTCATCTCATATGTATATACTGTATTCTATTTCTACTGTATTTTAGAATATGCCACTCCGACATTGCTCGTCCTAATATTTATATATTTCTTAATTCTATTATTTTACTTTTAGATTTGTATATCGTGAGATATTACTGCACTATTGGAGCTAGGAACACAAGCATTTCACTACACCCACAACATCATCTGTTAAATATGTGTATATGTGACCACTAAACATTGGATTTGAATTGTCTGTGTAGACTGGAGAAGTGAGAGGACTGTATTGGCTTTGTGGTTGTTGTACTCACAAGTCTCTGTGTGAGCGCGGAAAGCCCTGGGAGCTGCCGCTGTGACACAAGGAGGACTGTCCACCTGAGACCATGGCCAGTAGCTGTCTGTACACCTCCTTCTCCTCCTCACAGACAGACTGGAGACACCCAGAGGACCCAACACTATATTATAAATGAGGCTTTGATATGGAAAAGATGCAACATTATGTTTTAACCAAACTTCCCTCTGGGGGAAAGTTATTATATTGTATCTATCCAGGTTTATCTTGGTTTACAAAGCAGAATAATAGTAATATAACAAAGTTCATCAAAACAGCCCAAAAGCAAAAGTTCAGCAAACGGTGCAGCGAGTGGGATCCATAAAAATACTGGTAGGTGGTATCTGACCTCTTGTGCAGTGCAGCGAGCCCTGGCTTTGAGGAGGCGGTAGGAGGAGCTGCCATGTGAAGGACTCTGCACCACGCGGATAGGGAAGGTCTTCTCATACATGCTGGTGATGGAGCCGCTTCCTGTACCCAACCCTGCTGAGGTAAACCGTCTGCGGACAGACGGAGATAGAGAATTAAATTAGATTATTGTGAATGAAGCACCATCACGCACAGAAAATAAAGCACTTTTAAGCATTTTTTTGAAAATCAAACACTTTCACAACCTTGAAATGGTATGGTTCAAAATCAATCTAATTTGAGGTTTTCATGCACACGCACAATGCTTGATTAATTAATAGCAGAATTACTTTTTTCATCAGTGAGAAATGAAGATCTATATCTATTGACAATATGAGCATACCTATTTGATGTAGGTGTTCTGAAGTGGGTCCTTCCCGGGTGGGGAGAGGGACATGGCTTAGAGGTGCTGCTGGAGGAAGGAGGCTGACTGACAGAGTGCCCATTTGTTTTGGGCGTTTCACGATGTTTAAGAGCCATGCAAACTTGCCGTCTGCAGACCGTCGATTCCTTCATCGACTTCTCAATTCTAAAGGACTCTGCAGTGAAGAATGGAGGAAAAAGTGTGTCAAACAACTGTCCATTTCCATAGCGACATTTCCAGCCGGCAAAGACATTCTTAGAATAGAGTTTAGAAAATGTACAATAGTCTTGCCTGATTTAGAGCTTTTCCATTCCAGAGTTGTTGAGGGAGCAACAACCGTCCCATCCAGAGGAGTAGAGTTCCTCACCTCGAGGACCTGAAAACACCACCATAAAAACACAGGATATTAATGTTCAATATGAATATAACAAAGTTCTGGACTGCAGTAAACTGGAGTAATGAATGCGTAGAAATCTACTACTAGGCCCATATTAAAAAAGTATCTTAAGAGAAGGAGTGCTGATCTAGGATCAGGTCCCCCCTCGTATTTATTATGACTTAAAAGTCAAAGCCGATCCAAGATCAGCACACCCTACTCCGAGATGCTTTGCTAATTATGGGCCCTGAAACAGAGCTCCAATACCTCAGTTTCTTCCCAGACAGTTGAGGGAGGGGGTGCAAAGGTTGAGGGCTCCAGTTGGGGCTCTTCTGGAGGCTCTTCCCCTGGGTGTTCATCTAGAGGGCCAGGGGAAGCAGGCAGTATGTTCCTCAAGGTAGGGGTCATACTGTTCCGTACCCACGAAGCCACATTGGCGCTATGGCTCTTCACCCCTTCAGCCGCAGTCTTTACTGTATCAACAAGATCCCCTGTAATAGACATAAATGCAGTCTAAGTCAGGGAGCCATGGTTTGTTTATAGATCACAGTATACACAGTGCCAAGAACATGTTTGACAACAAGATATATGCCTATGACTGCATGACCAAGGCTGCAGCAAAGCTTACCCATCCGGAATTTCTTCACTGCTATGGCTTGGTCATCATGGTCAACGGCCTCTCCGTCCTCCAAACTTTGAGAAAAAGAGGAAAACATTCAAAATGAGAATAAGCCAGAGACCCAGTCAGTGATAGCAGATATTGTCATTTGAACTCTCATAGCTAGTTAACTACATTCACTTTAGACAGCGACCTGTTACAATCCACTCCATACATAGGGGTTGTTGAGTAAGCAAGTTTGATTGCTCAACAACCCACTTACACATGTGCGCCATACATGTTAGCATCTCACCACAAATTCCAATGAACTAGACAGCAAATTTACAACTCACACATAACTAACAGACAACTAGTTATGTCATAAAACAAGCTGACTGGTCATCCTTTGTCACCACCAACTGAAACTAAGCTAAATGATCTAACTTACAACACAACAAATATAATAACAGATAGTTAGCTATTGTAACTAATATTAACCTCAACTTACCAGTCGATGGGTCTTTTTCTCCTGATCGGACGCCGTTGTTGTATTCCGTGTGTATCAACGTTATCCTGTTGGTCGGGAGCTGGCACTCCGTAGCGGAGATTAGCGAAGCCCGTTCCAATCCATTCGTAAAATGTATTGAACATGTTTAGCTAGAGAAGTTTAAAACCTCCCGCCCGCGAAAAAAGGTATCGCTATGGTTGCTTCCAACCTGCCTGCCAGCGCAGCCAAAAGCACATAAAGCCACCCAACGTCATTCGGCCGGGGCAAGTAAATCGTAGCTAGTTAGTTAACTGACCAACACTACTAATCAGGTTACCTTCCTCCCCTTGAAATTAGTTCGTTATTTAACTCGCACAGCTAACAAGCTAAACTAGCTAGCTAACAAACTGGTTGTATGTGGCTTTAGCTACTAGGATTTTAATCCGCACTTGACTGAGTTTAATCACTAGTACCACATTCTACAATGCAATTGATGTTTCTTAAATAACCAAGGGGCCAAAAATAACCCAATGTAATACTTCAAATACAAAAATACGGTGTATAAACTCACTAAACGATAACCTCTCCCGCTTCTTCCTCATTCAAAACCACAACATGGCTGAGCTCGAAGTTCTACCATGAAACGTTTTCATTGGATGAGCAACTCGAGTAGATTAAAGTATTGTGAAACGTGATTGGCGGATTGGAGTGCTTTTTTTCTGGCGCTACTTTGACGATGTTCACAGATTTCGACAAGCATATTATATTCTACACGGATGTTTCTGTTGTATTCTATTTAGTGTCTGAGATACAAAAAAACTAGAAGATTAGTGAGTCCTTTTATTTTATTTTAGAGGTAAATGCAATAAACATTCACATTCCCGTTCTAATAAATACATCTGTATTATGTACGGCAAGAATTGTAAATACAAATAATTTTCCTAACACATTCATATGGAATAACACTCAATGCACTTAGCCAAGAGGCGCATATTTACACCTGCAAATTCATTACAATTTGTTCAGATAAAACTATTCCAAGGCCACAAATGTCATACATATATGAACCATTCAGGGTGTTATATAAGAAAATACAGTACCAGTCAAAGTTTGGACACACCTACTAATTCCAGGGTTTTTCTTAATTTTTTACTATTTTCTATATTCTACCTCAGCCAGCTTCATGAGGTAGTCACCTGAAATACATTTCAATTAACAGGTGTGCCTTGTAAAAAGTTAATTTGTGGAATTTCTTTCATTTTTAATGCGTTTGAGCCAATCAGTTGTGTTGTGACAAGGTAGGGGTGGTATACAGAAGATAACCCTATTTGGTAAAAGTTAACTGCACCTCAGATTGCAGCCCAAATAAATGCTTCACAGAGTTCAAGTAACAGACACATCTCAACATCAACTGTTCAGAGGAGGCTCCGTGAATCAGGCCTTCATGGTCAAATTGCTGAAAAACCAACCATTCTGCAGCGATACACCATCTCATCTGGTTTGCCCTTAGGGGGTATATCATTTGTTTTTTAACAGGACAATGACCCAACACAGCTCCAGGCTGTGTAAGGGCTATTTTAACAAGAAGGAGAGTGATGGAGTACTGCATCAGATGACCTGGCCTCCACAATCACCCGACCTCAACCCAATTGAGAAGGTTTGGAATGAGTTGGACCACAGAGTGGAGGAAAAGCAGCCAACAAGTGCTCAGCACATGTGGAAACTCCTTCTATAATGTTGAAAAATCATTCCAGGTGAAGCTGGTTGAGATAATGCCAAGAGTGTGCAAAGTTGTCATCAAGGCAAAGGGTGGCTACTTTGAAGAATCTAAAATCTAAAATATATTTTGATTTGTTGAACACTTTTTTGGTTACTACATGATTCCATATGTGTTATTTCATAGTTTTGATGTATTCACAATTATTCTACAGTGTAGAAAATAGTAAAAATAAAGAAAAACCCTTGAATGTGTAGGTGTGTCCAAACTTTTGACTGGTTCTGTATGTTTCCTATTTTTCAGGTCGAATACAATGTGCTATTATTTTTGTCATGTACACATCAGTTATTTTGCAAGCATGATTAACTATTTTTAGTCACAATATTCAAAATGATTAACTTTTACAATAATTAGCATTTTTTGATTTTACAAAATATAACTCTTTCGGTCTCTATAAAAACAGTAACAACCACAAAGTTCAGTCATGAACTTATAACATCTGGAGCAAATACATTTACCACAACCCTACATTTTAAAAGTTGTCCAGATTGACCCCCAAAATATGCTCAGCAAAGAATGGGTATGAAGTCATTGGTTTAGACCATCTATAAATAAATTAGAACTTCATAGCAGCCAACCAGGGTCGAGTGGTGAAACCCCAACTGACATCATTGGACATCATTGGACTATGGCTCATCATATAGACAGGATTGCATCTCCAGTTTAAGTGCAACTTGATTTAAAGCAGCTATGGAAAGCCTAGCAATTAGCCCACATGCAAATTTATTCAGAATTGGATTAAATTGCCTGCATACTCTGGATCTTACGTTCGTTTGAGATTTCAACCAGTAGGCTAAGAGCTGACAGACGGGAGGACAGACATTAGAGAAACAACAAACCACAGACATATTGTGCACAGGTGCCATTTATAGAGGTCTAAAGCTGAGGGTCATCAAAAGGTGCTCGTACATTGTACAGATGTAGGATCTTAATTTGAGCCAGTTTCCTGCAGCAGGAAAATAATCCTGCAGCAACAGGAAATGTGAATTATTATGTGGATTATAATTAATGGACATTTCTGTAGGGGTTGATCCATTTTCAAATGACAAACTCCCTAATACATTTTACAACACAAACACACTACAAGTTTTACATTTTCTACATTGCCGGAAGGTTCTCCTGCAACAGGGTGATCATATTAAGATCCTACATCTGTACTCGAAGTGCTCCCAAGTGGCGCAGTGGTCTAAGGCACTGCATCTCAGTGTCACGACAGTCCCTGGTTCCTCTCTACTATATAAAGAGCTTTGAGTACCAGTATCCAGGCTGTATCACATCTGGCCGTGATTGGGAGTCCCATAGGGCGGCGCACAATTGGCTCAGTGTTGTCTGGGTTTGGCCAGGGTATGCCGTCATTGTAAATAAGAATTTGTTCTTAAATAACTTGCTTAGGTAAATAAAGGTTAAATGTAAATTTAAAATCACTGATGAAGGGTGCATTTGCAAATTCACTCTGGAGTATGGAACACCGTTTGGGTCTTTGTGTGTCAAAAAATATACACGGTCAAATAAGCTTTTAATTTGACACGTCAAATAACACAATTCATTATGGAATGTTTGTTGTGTGTGCTGAATTTGCACGTGCAAGCCAAGCGCTACCATTACGTTCACTGTCAAAGCTGTACAATACTGCGTTGGTAATAAGTCATTATTTGTTCGACCGAATGGGAAAACGTCTGTGTGAGCATTTCAAATTAGATCAGGATCAAAAGAGCAGGATCAAAAATGTTTGCAAATATCTTTGATACATCTGTTATTAGCAACTTCTGGGGTACCTAGCTAGCACCAATGCAATAGTATTATTATCTTTTTTGACACGCAAAGACTCAAACGGCGTTCCATCCTGGAGTGCCAGAGAACGCTCAAACCATTAGTACTAGTTATTATGAAAATCAAATTCAACAATAGCAATACTGTTTTCATTTTGACTTTTGCTTTAAAAAGCAGCTCAAACAAAACATGTAAAATTAAATATAGCCATTGAATTCTACCATGCAAATATACTGTGCATTATAGGGAAATAATGCGCACTCTAGAATGCCCTTCAAGCCAATCGGAAAGGATCCTTTTCACCACCAATTAACTGAATCAAATCCCGGGTATATTTAAATGTAGTTGGCGAATAAAGGTGATTCTGATATTCATGTGTTCAGGAGTGATAAGAGGGGATCTCCTTTAGAGCAGTGTCATAGATGACTGTTGTTGTTAAAAGATAGGAGAACAAGGACATCACATCTGCATGAAACAAACACATATGGTCAGTTATAGATTTTAGACTCAGTATTTTTGCATGTTATTTTTTCTTTTACATCT
The DNA here is from genome assembly GCF_965601325.2 of Salmo salar. Lineage (NCBI taxonomy): Eukaryota > Metazoa > Chordata > Actinopteri > Salmoniformes > Salmonidae > Salmo > Salmo salar. Next base: position 98,111,041 of record NC_138305.1, on the reverse strand, counting down.
GTCTACTGTGAGCAATGTAAATCGATAGATCTGTGACCCTATGGGTGAAAACTGCTGTACATTAGTGCTGAGATCAACAGCTTAACAGACAAGCTAAAAACTCAATACTGGTACAGTAGTATAGGTCCATATCATGCTAGACGGGGCAGAGACTGTGGGAGGAGGTGGTAGATCAAGGATCAATGGGTTGTGTACAGTACATAATGATGGTGAGATCAGAGCCTGCATTTATAGCTGATAATGCTGATCTAGGATCAGATTCCCCCTGTATATAATACTATGATCTAAATGGCAAATCCTAGATCAGCACTACTACTCTGAGGCTGCAGCCCAATTCAGATCTTTTCTCCACTAATTGGTATTTTGACCAATCACATCTGATCTTTTCACATCAGACATGTTTCAGAGCTGATCTAATTGGTCAAAATAGCAATTAGTGAAAAATGATCAGAATTTGGCTACATGTGAAAATGCCATTTGAGACTATGAATACGGATCCTGTGTAGATGGTGATCTGCGATGCTGGCCTGGAGGTGGATTCAGTTTGTCCTCTCTGTTCCGAACAGAGACAGGAAGAAGGAGAAGATGTAGATAATATCTAGGTAGATGTTGAGAGTGGCAAAGACGTATTCCTCTGGACTTATTGTGTAGCGCTTGTTCCCCATCAGAAGCTGTGTGTCAAACGCCAAGAACTAAACAGAGAAGCAAACAATTGAAGCGTTAGTACAGTCGTGGCCAAAAGTTTTGAGAATGAAACAAATATTAACTTCTACAAAGTTTGCTGCTTCAGTGTCTGGATATTTTTGTCAGATGTTACTATGGAATAATGAAGTATAATTACAAGCAAATCATAAGTGTCAAAGGCTTTTATTGACAATTACATGAAGTTGATACAAAGAGTCAATATTTGCAGTGTTGACCCTTCTTTTTCAAGACCTCTGCAATCCGCCCTGGCATGCTGTCAATTAACTTCTGGGCCACATACTGACTGATGGCAGCCCATTCTTGCATAATCAATGCTTGAAGTTTGTCAGAATTTGTGGGTGTTTGTTTGTCCACCCGCCTCTTGAGGATTGACCTCAAGTTCTCAATGGGATTAAGGTCTGGGGAGTTTCCTGGCCATGGACCCAAAATATCAATGTTTTGTTCCCCGAGCCACTTAGTTATCACTTTTGCCTTATGGCAAGGTGCTCCATCATGCAGGAAAAGGCATTGTTCGTCACCAAACTGTTCCTGGATGGTTGGGAGAAGTTGCTCTCGGAGGATGTGTTGGTACCATTCTTTATTCATGGCTGTGTTCTTAGGCAAAATTGAGTGAGCCCACTCCCTTGGTTGAGAAGCAACCCCACACATGAATGGTCTCAGGATGCTTTACTGTTGGCATGACACAGGACTGATGGTAGCAATCACCTTGTCTTCTCCGGACAAGCTTTTTTCCGGATGCCCCAAACAATCGGAAAGGGGATTCATCAGAGAAAATGACTTTACTCCAGTCCTCAGCAGTCCAATCCCTGTACCTTTTGCAGAATATCAGTCTGTCCTTGATGTTTTTCCTGGAGAGAAGTGGCTTCTTTGCTGCCCTTCTTGACACCAGGCCATCCTCCAAAAGTCTTTGCCTCACTGTGTGTGCAGATGCACTCACACCTGCCTGCTACCATTCCTGAGCAAGCGCTGTACTGGTGGTGCCCCGATCCCGCAGCTGAATCAATTTAGGAGACGGTCCTGGCGCTTGCTGGACTTTCTTGGGCACCCTGAAGCCTTCTTCACAACAATTGAACCGCTCTCCTTGAAGTTCTTGATGATCCGATAAATGGTTGATTTAGGTGCAATCTTACTGGCAGCAATATCCTTGCCTGTGAAGCCCTTTTTGTGCAAAGCAATGACGACGGCACGTGTTTCCTTGCAGGTAACCATGGTTTACAGAGGAAGAACAATGATTCCAAGCACCACCCTCCTTTTGAAGCTTCCAGTGTGTTACTCAAACTCAATCAGCATGACCGAGTGATCTCCAGCCTTGTCCTCGTCAACACTCACACCTGTGTTAACAAGAGAATCACTGACATGTCAGCTGGTCCTTTTGTGGCAGGGCTGAAATACAGTGGAAATGTTTTTGGGGATTCAGTTCATTTGCATGGCAAAAAGGGACTTTGCAATTCATCTGATCACTCTTCATAACATTCTGGAGTATATGCAAATTGCCATCATACAAACTGAGGCAGCAGACTTTGTGAAAATTAATATTTGTGTCATTCTCAAAACGTTTGGCCATGACTGTACATCTCTCCTTGATAGTTGTCATTGATAGACTGTGTAGTAAATCAGACTATATCGGTTTTACACTTACCATGGTAAACAGTAACGCTCCCAAGACACCATAGACACCATGCACCCAGGGCACCTGCAGCACATGACATGTGATATTATATCTGTGAAATATCATATCCAACACATTCAATTAGATCTGACCCAGCTATAGGCTTGGTAGAGACCTCTAGTTCCTCATGTTAGTCTCCATCTGCATTAACTTATTAATCTAATTCATTATATAGGTTCTGATTAGGGTAGTTTAACTTCTTACTATGTATAGCACTTTGATTAGCAGTCTTCCTGTATGACAATGTGCTCTACAAATAAAGTGTATTATTATCTTACATATCCGTAGGGCAGGGCGATGGCCAAGACCAGTCCAGACACCATCATGACCATGCAGAAGGTAAACAATACGCCTTGGCATGAGGTCACGTCAAACTGAATAGGACAGAGGGGAAGATAGGAGAGAAAAGAGAAGGTAACTTGATCACGAGTTAAAAATAACAACTTAGAACAATTTGTCATTCATAGTAGCTTTCTTTTAAATTGTAGAAGTTCCTTTTTCGCTGGAGGAACGTTCAGGCAGACTGACCTTAGTTTGGAAGCTGACGAGAGTGACGGTTAAACAGACCATAGCAGTAATACCCAGACACATCACCACTGACTTGGTGTTGTAATAACTATTAAAGGGGAAATATATGTTAGAGAAATGATTTGACAAGTATTTAGTTACTAAGAAATGACATACTAAAATGGTTATCATACAGTAATAACATTTGAATGACTTATTTTGGTAAATACACAGTAACAAAGCAAAACTAAAATCATCAACAGTGCAACAGTGATATGGTGACATATCGTAAGTCCCTGTTAGTAAGACCATGTATACCTTTGGCATAACTGATTTACACTGACAGTTTCATGCATGGCTGCCCAACCCTCTTCCTGGAGATCTACATTCCTTTCAGTACAACCCTAATTTAGCATACCTGATTAGCTCACCAAGACCTTAACTAGCTGGATTTAATATTACATTAGCAGTTTACCTGGCTGCAAAAAACATCATACTAGCCATATCAGTCTGAAGAAGCAGGCATTCAAAGCATAGTGGACAAGACAGACACAGTGAGAAGTAAGACAGAGGCAAACCAACTAGACACAGCTATGAAGAAAGACTATACCTGGATAGCATCCCTGTCATATAGGAGAGAGACAGGGTCTGCAACAGGAGATATTACAAAGTAAAGAGACATTACTGAGAAAACCTATTGTAGGTTACACTCAAAGGAAAAGTATGCGAGTCTGAATTATGTGAAGTATTGTCTTTAGACAATGTGTATAAAAGTATATAAATGTTATTGTTTCAAACACTACATGATACTTACAAAGACGGCGAGCAGGATCAGATTCCATGGAAACTGTCTCCTATCGGAAATGCAAATAAAACAAAGTAAGTACTGTCGTTACATTCTGCTAAAATGATACATTCTCTATTATCGTAATAACTGAAGTTGCATTAACCACACACATTAAAGTGTTAAACCCACCTTGGTCCAGGACAGCAGACGAGTGTAATGTATGTGACAAAGAATACAGCACTGCGTAAAGAAATAAAACATATTTGAGTACTTTCAGAATGAAATCAACATGGTAATGATGTACGCAAGATCAAAGCTGTGACTTACTAAGAAGCCCAGTACCATCCAGGGTTGGACTGAATGTAGTTCTTTACTGGTTCACTGATGAAGGAAGCACAAAGAATTGTAAATATGCGATGTTTGTGTAACAGCTATCGTGGTGAACGGATGACCAAAACGCAGAAGGGATATGAATGCTCATCTTTCTATTTAATTAGAATAAAATGAACACGAAAACAAAAAACCGACAGTTTTATAGGCTATGTACTTACATACAGCAGTGCAAAATCAACAACCCACAAACCCAAGTGAAAAACACACACCTAATATATGACTCCCAATCAGGAACAACGATAACCAGCTGTCCCTGATCGGGAGCCACACAGACCAACATAGAAACATACAACCCAGAACAAACATACACAGACATCTTCTGCCACGTCCTGACCAAAATACTACACAACTACACCCTCTGCTGGTCAGAACGTGACAGTTTGTCCATTTCCCTCAAAGTATTTGGTATATGTGTTTTCTTATTTTTATATTAAACGTTCCATATGAGTCATCTCAAAACTTGCAGCTTCCTATCTAGTTCCTGTGAATGGTTCATGTCTGGTTCACAGAGTGATAGAGCATTTCTGAATGGTTCATGTCTGGTTCACAGAGTGAGAGAGCATTACTGAATGGTTAATGTCTGGTTCACAGAGTGATAGAGCATTACTGAATGGTTCATGTCTGGTTCACAGAGTGAGAGAGCATTACTGAATGGTTCATGTCTGGTTCACAGAGTGATGGAGCATTACTGAATGGTTCATGTCTGGTTCACAGAGTGATGGAGCATTACTGAATGGTTCATGTCTGGTTCACAGAGTGATGGAGCATTACTGAATGGTTCATGTCTGGTTCACAGAGTGATGGAGCATTACTGTATCAAAGTGTAGTACTTCTGACCAGGCCTGACCAGATAGAACTATTGAAGGGTGAAAAGTAGCATCCATATTCAGAGGTATTAGAAGACTTACCAGAATGTGAAGAGAGCCACTATGGAAAGAGTGACAAGAAGTTGGATCATCAAGATGGAGTAAACCTAAAAGGAGGTACCAAAAAAACACAACTGTGGTTAAAGCTGAAGGATGGGTCTGGAGAAATGTAACCACTATGACAGTCATAGACAGAGCTATGGATGCAAGGACTGACCATGCAAGATATCAAAAGGATAGTTTTAAGCATATTTTGAGGTTTTATAGTAGTAGTTGTTTTCATTTACAATGCTTACAAATGTTGGAGTAAAACAAGGTTATATTTTGGGCTCTGACGATGATATTTTAGATTCTTCAAAGTAGCCACCATTTGCCTTGATGACAGCTTTGCACAATCTTGGCATTATCTCAACCAGATTCACCTGGAATGCTTTTCCAACAGTCTTGAAGGAGTTCCCACATATGCTGAGCACTTGTTGGCTGCTTTTCCTTCACGTTGGGGTCCAACTCATCCCAAACCATCTCAATTGGGTTGAGGTCAGGTGATTGTGGAGGCCAGATCCTCTGATGCAGCACTCCATCACTCTCCTTCTTGTTAAAATAGCCCTTACACAGCCTTGAGGTGTGTTGTGTCATTGTGCAGTTGAAAAACAAATGATTGTCTCACTAAGCGCAAACCAGATGGGATGGCGTATCGCTGCAGAATGGTGTGGTAGCCATACTGGTTAAGTGTAAGTTGAATTCTAAATAAATCATTGACACTGTCATCAGTAAAGCACCCCCAGACCATCACACCTCCTCCTCCATGTTTCATGGTGGGATCCACACATGCGGAGATCATCCGTTCACGTACTCTGCGTCTCACAAAGACACGGCAGTTGAAACCAAAAATCTCAAATTTGGACTCATCAGACCAAAGGACCGATTTCCACCGGTCTAGTGTCCATTGCTCATGTTTCTTGGACCAAGCAAGTCTCCTCTTCTTATTGCTGTCCTTTAGTAGTGGTTTCTTTGCAGCAATTCGACCATGAAGGCCTGATTCACGCAGTCTCCTCTGAACAGGTGATGTTGAGATGTGTCTGTTACTTGAACTCTGTGAAGCATTTATTTGGGCTGCAATCTGAGGTGCAGTTAACTCTAATGAACTTATCCTCTGCAGCAGAGGTAACTCTGGGTCTTCTTTTCCTGTGGCGGTCCTCATGAGAGCCAGTTTCATCGTAGTGCTTGATGGTTTTTGAGACTGCACTTGAAGGAACTTTCAAAGTTCTTGACATTTTCCGGAATGACTGACCTTCATGTCTTAAAGTAATGATGGACTGTCATTTCTCTTTGCTTATTTGAGCTGTTCTTGCCATAATATGGACTTGGTCTTTTACCAAATAGGGCTATCTTCTGTATACCACCCCTACCTTGTCACAACACAACTGATTGGCTCAATTGCATTAAGGAAAGAAATTCCATAAATTAACTTTTAACAAGGCACACCTGTTAATTGAAATGCATTCCTGTAGACGATTTGGCCTTTCTAGGGAGTTTTTCCTAGCCACCGTGCTTCTACACCTGCATTGCCTGCTGTTTGGGGTTTTAGGCTGGGTTTCTGTACAGCACTTTGAGATATCAGCTGATGTAAGAAGGGCTATATAAATACATTTGATTTGATTCCAGGTGACTACCTCATGAAGCTGGTTGAGAGAATGCCAAGAGTGTGCAAAGCTGTCATCAAGGCAAATGGTGGCTATTTGAAGAATCTCAAATATAAAATATATTTTGATTTGTTTAACACTTTTTTGGTTACTACATGATTCCATGTGTTATGTCATAGTTTTGATGTCTTCACTATTATTCTACAATGTATAAAATTGTAAAAATAAAGAAAAACTCTGGAATAAGTAGGTGTGTCCAAACTTTTTTGCCATCTTGGCACTCCTCAATTGTAAAAAATATTTTAGAAGCTATAGAAATGCATTTATTAATGACTACACTCGTCTTTGACACATTTATTCTATTACAGACACCTTAATGCATACTTTTAAATTATATTATGTATGCTAAACACAAAAAAATTAAATGAAAAAATATATACAAACATTTTCCTTAAAGTATTTATTTTAGAGACTACTAATGTTACTGTCCACATTAGAACAAAACAGTACTTAAATACATGTCATTTTGTCATTCAAACATGTCATTGAAATACTGTAGAATTCTATTCATTCCTATGGAGGACTGCTCCTACTAGGATGTGCCAATATGGCCAACCGGTGGCTAATACATAGCATCAGCAATCCAGGGTTTATATACGTCATTGGTAGTAATGTGGTAGTAATAGCTTTAATTATCGCCTACCTTGCGGATAAAGATCCGCCGGATGTTTTTATCACTCCAGCTGAATTCTGTTAGCATTTCCCCGTCACTAGGATAAGCCCCACTGTAACAGGGGCTGCCGCTGAGGCCTGCTGGCAAGTTCAACACACACAGACACACACACACACGCACAGTAAATGGCCAGTTATTTTTCTCACTTTCAATGATAGAGAGGGGTGGAGATATGGCGGTTGTTTTTGCGACACTGACATACCTTTCTCACTTGTGCCAGTGGCCTCCTCATAGGTGGGAGGGGCCGGTGGCCCTCCAGCTTCTCCACTTGAAGTGCCATACTGCTTCTCTCCTGCTTCAGCAGCCTTGTTCGTGACTGAAAGCTGGGGGTAAATAACATAAGATCCCCAATCAGGACTAAATAGCTGTCTGTAAATACTTTTTAATAATTGACAGAGAATTCTTGAGCCAATCTAACCAACTAAGAAGTGATACTTGATCTGAAATTAGCCCCAACTTGTGAATCCAAGTTCATTGTACTTGCTTTGAAAATGTAAATTTTTTAACAACAAAAACAATCCACATTCTAAGCAGAAAACCCAAATAATTTGCATTCACAATTTGAGGTGAATTTGACATTTTATCTGATTCTCTGATTGCTGACTGTAAGATGTGGACTGAGATCAGTTCTTAGATGAGCCCTCTAAAGTAGCATAGCTCCAGAACCCCAGACTGTTCCAGAATCAGTGAATTAGACATTACACAACACTGTCCAGATGGCTTATCTGGCCCTGAGCTAATGTACCAAAGAATATGAATATCCATCTCCTGTCTCTCTGTACCTCCATATTTCCTGCATAGAAATATAATTAGCAGACTTATGAGCTAATTTACAGTAATTCATATAAGTAGGCTAAATATATTTCCATGATTTCATCAGCCTCCAGTCAACATATAACAGCAACAGTTCAGATTTTACATTTAGCACTTGGCTGTGAGAGAAATAGCAATGTGAGAAAGAGAAGTAGTACGCATTTGGAGTGAAGGTAGTGACGCAGGCTAAACACTACCTTTTCTCTATCGCCATACAATCTAGTTTATAGCTGTCATTTTATTTGCCTCTATTCATTCTCTGATGACAATACTATTATCTGCCGCGGAACAGACTTTGCATCATTACTGAGCAACACAATGAGATGAGCTCCTCAATAGAGGCACATGAGAGGCAGGCAGAGACAGACACACAGCCTATGTACATGTTGCCACAATGACTACAGAAGACTCTGGACCAAGCCAAGAAACCTATTTTACTATATTTTTGCAGCAGAATGAGCATGGAATGAATAGAGCATAGAATGATAGAATGAGATCTGTAAGGCCCTTACCTTGCCCTGGGTCATAATGGCTGTGTTCGGTGTCTGCAGCAGATACTACCAGGGTTTATTTATCTCTCTGCTCCAGTCAAAGAAGCTCTGCTTTCCTTTTGTTATTGTATCCTCTTGTATGTATCCTTGTTGCCCAGATGTACTTGCAGTCAAAATGAAAGGACTGACACTAGGTCGCTCTCTGCTGTTGCTTCTCTTAGATTGAATCCTTTTTGATGCTGCAGCGTCTTAATCCAACACCCACGCAGTTAGGATTCTCACAGACCCCCCCCCCCTTACCCAAAAAGGAACATTCTAGCAACATCCAGGTGAAGCAGCAGTCCTGTGGGAAGATTGGACTGTACCAATACGCTTGGCAAAAAGGGGGGGGCTACAGATGTTGTATCATTGTGTGAGTCAAGTGAGGATAGGGCCAGAGAGAACTGGAATATTTGGTCTGCAGTAAAAAAAATATATATAGGATGACGTAGATGGTATTACATGTTCTGGAAGTTGTGTTGACTCTTTACATCCCTGTCAGAAGCAGTTAGGCTATAAATACAAACAGCATTCATATTTTTCTGCAGTAACTTAAGAGCAAGAAAAAAACAAAGTTTAAAATGGTCTATTTTTAGGTAATGCAATGATTCAGCATTCTACATTTCATTCCTGAACGACTACTACATTCATGAAAATACTAGAATCTCCTAGTTGTAAAACAATGTAAGACTGTAGAATATGCCTTGATGTTATCTATGTGGAGTATGACAAATCAGTCAAACAACATCATCACTGCAATTCAAAGGACCACAAAATGGCAGAGGGTATTAAAATCTTATTTATTCCATATTTACAACATGTCCTGTTTTACTGAAGGTCCTGGAGGACAAGGATTTAAGAATAAGGCAAGTACCAATGCCTCTCCAATATGTATTCAGGTCTGACAAGCCCCATACAAGTTCTGTTTCTATAACAGCTATTTCAAAAAAGGAAATGATCTGATATTGGTCCACAACAAACGATTCATAATATATTTTCCTTACACTGACAATGTGTAATGTCAATTGATTGCAAAGTTGCTTTTTTCATAAGAGCTGAAACTGAATTGATACGCTGAAGTATCAAGTTATGTGATATTAGAAAGGGTGATATTTCTGCCGGAGCAAGCAGCTGAGCTAGAGATGGAAGCCTTGTTCTGCCCTGGCTGAGAGGTACACCCTGAACAACGCTAGTGATGGAAGCCTTGTTCTGCCCTGGCTGAGAGGTTCACCCTGAACAACGCTAGTGATGGAAGCCTTGTTCTGCCCTGGCTGAGAGGTTCACCCTGAACAACGCTAGTGATGGAAGCCTTGTTCTGCCCTGGCTGAGAGGTTCACCCTGAACAACGCTAGTGATGGAAGCCTTGTTCTGCCCTGGCTGAGAGGTTCACCCTGAACAACGCTAGTGATGGAAGCCTTGTTCTGCCCTGGCTGAGAGGTTCACCCTGAACAACGCTAGTGATGGAAGCCTTGTTCTGCCCTGGCTGAGAGGTTCACCCTGAACAACGCTAGTGATGGAAGCCTGCCCTGGCTGAGAGGTACACCCCGAGCAACGCTAGTGATGGAAGCCTTGTTCTGCCCTGGCTGAGAGGTTCACCCTGAACAACGCTAGTGATGGAAGCCTTGTTCTGCCCTGGCTGAGAGGAACACCCTGAACAACGCTAGTGATGGAAGCCTTGTTCTGCCCTGGCTGAGAGGTTCACCCTGAACAACGCTAGTGATGGAAGCCTGCCCTGGCTGAGAGGTACACCCCGAACAACGCTAGTGATGGAAGCCTTGTTCTGCCCTGGCTGAGAGGTTCACCCTGAACAACGCTAGTGATGGAAGCCTTGTTCTGCCCTGGCTGAGAGGAACACCCTGAACAACGCTAGTGATGGAAGCCTTGTTCTGCCCTGGCTGAGAGGTTCACCCCGAACAACGCTAGTGATGGAAGCCTTGTTCTGCCCTGGCTGAGAGGTACACCCCGAACAACGCTAGTGATGGAAGCCTTGTTCTGCCCTGGCTGCGAGGTTCACCCTGAACAACGCTAGTGATGGAAGCCTTGTTCTGCCCTGGCTGAGAGGTTCACCCTGAACAACGCTAGTGATGGAAGCCTTGTTCTGCCCTGGCTGAGAGGTTCACCCCGAACAACGCTAGTGATGGAAGCCTTGTTCTGCCCTGGCTGAGAGGTTCACCCCGAACAACGCTAGTGATGGAAGCCTTGTTCTGCCCTGGCTGAGAGGTTCACCCCGAACAACGCTAGTGATGGAAGCCTTGTTCTGCCCTGGCTGAGAGGTTCACCCTGAACAACGCTAGTGATGGAAGCCTTGTTCTGCCCTGGCTGAGAGGTTCACCCCGAACAACGCTAGTGATGGAAGCCTTGTTCTGCCCTGGCTGAGAGGTTCACCCCGAACAACGCTAGTGATGGAAGCCTTGTTCTGACCTGGCTGAGAGGTTCACCCTGAACAATGCTAGTGATGGAAGCCTTGTTCTGCCCTGGCTGAGAGGTTCACCCTGAACAACGCTAGTGATGGAAGCCTTGTTCTGCCCTGGCTGAGAGGTTCACCCTGAACAACGCTAGTGATGGAAGCCTTGTTCTGCCCTGGCTGAGAGGTTCACCCCGAACAACGCTAGTGATGGAAGCCTTGTTCTGCCCTGGCTGAGAGGTTCACCCCGAACAACGCTAGTGATGGAAGCCTTGTTCTGCCCTGGCTGAGAGGTTCACCCTGAACAACGCTAGTGATGGAAGCCTTGTTCTGCCCTGGCTGAGAGGTTCACCCTGAACAATGCTAGTGATGGAAGCCTTGTTCTGCCCTGGCTGAGAGGTACACCCTGGACAACGCTAGTGATGGAAGCCTTGTTCTGCCCTGGCTGAGAGGTTCACCCTGAACAACGCTAGTGATGGAAGCCTGCCCTGGCTGAGAGGTTCACCCCGAACAACGCTAGTGATGGAAGCCTTGTTCTGCCCTGGCTGAGAGGTTCACCCCGAGCAACGCTAGTGATGGAAGCCTTGTTCTGCCCTGGCTGAGAGGTACACCCTGAACAACGCTAGTGATGGAAGCCTTGTTCTGCCCTGGCTGAGAGGTTCACCCTGAACAACGCTAGTGATGGAAGCCTTGTTCTGCCCTGGCTGAGAGGTTCACCCTGAACAACGCTAGTGATGGAAGCCTTGTTCTGCCCTGGCTGAGAGGTTCACCCTGAAAAATGCAGTTGATAAACCCTACGACGTGGTCAGGCTGAGATATAAATAACATCCTGGAGCTACCAACTGGTGCAACATTAATAAACAAGCAAGTGCGTCAGAGTGTGTGTGTGTGTGTGTGTGTGTGTGTTTAAAGAAATAAGTCAGTTGCACAACTGAATGCATTCAACCAAAGTGCTTCTTCTGCATTTAACCCAACCCCTTGAGAAGATGCAGACTGCCACATAGTAAATCCAAAGTAACTAATTTTCTTCATATACGCAACAATCTAACAATATATTTGCTAGTCTTAACAAAACGAAAACAAATAAATATCAGGAAATCTTGCAACAAAAAATATATACCTTACCAACACCAGATTATTTTAAATCATTGTCTTATATTAGCAACTCCTATGTTGATTAAGCTTCAATTTTCAGTCATACAAAAGTTGTTCAGTTCCCAAACAAGTCATCATCTCTGTAAACAAAGCAGTAAGTGTATTCCTAGTCCTTCTCCTCCATGGCATTGCCCAATGTTGGGACAGTTCAGTTTTCTGAATCTAAATGTCATACATCTCCCTCTCCTTTGGGCCCATCCAGTCTGAGATCCACATCGTTCCTTCCCAGTGTAAAGAGACTGACCACAGCCAAGAGTGCAGCTAGCATCAAAACAGCACAACCACCAAACATGTGCCTGGTTCCACTACCCCCCTCGCCCCCTCCGGTCCCCGACACCTCCCTGTGGAGCGCCAGCAGCCCCAGGCAGGCCGTCAGGTGAAGGGGCAGCCTGAACCAGGCCAGCACCCCGGCCCTCTTCTCCTCTGGGATCACCCTCCCCTGGAGGAAGCTGACAGCAGGGAAGTAGAGGCCACTGGCCAGCTCCAGCATCAGGAAGGCCAGCAGGGACTCGCGGGGTCTGGGCTGGCCCGGGGCAGTGGAGAAGATGAGCATGAAGAAGGAGAAAAAGGCGAGCAGCATGGAGAAGCAGAGCAGGTGACCAGGCTGGAGGCGGTAGCAGGTGGAGGTGGCCAGGCGATAGAGCAGGGACCCCGCCATACTGGCTGCCATCAGGCAGGAGAAGACCATGCCCAGCGGGAGGCCGTAGGGGTCCAGGACGGGGGTCCACAGGAAGATGAATATATAGAGGACACTCTCAAATAGAGCCTGGACTCCTCCTAGCAGCATCACCCGTCTGTCTGATAAGAGACAGCGGAGGCCTTCCTGACAGCTGCGCCAGAACCGGGCCTGCGCAGAAGCCCGGGCCAGAGGTGCTGAACTAGAAGGACCGAGCAAGGGTGTCTTGTTGTCCCCTTCCAGGCTTCCATCCTTCTCCTCCAGACCCCAATCAGTCAGCACCACCCAGCCACAGGCCCCCAGGCAGGGCACGGCCAGGAGGAAGGGCGCCACAGGCCCCAGGTGGAGCCACTCAGCCAGCATGTTAGCCACCAGCCCAGCCCCCACCGCCAGCCCGTGGTTCCAGCTAGCAGCCTTGGTGAAGGTACTGGGGATCCATTCTTTAGGGAAGTCGTGGATGTCAACATGTCGGTGCACGTACCACGCCTGGAAGGCTGTGGAGAGCAAAGAGGTGGACAGGCCTCCTAGCACGCGACCCAGGATCAGGACAAAGTAGTCACGGGACAGCTTGGTGAGGCAACAGGCTGAGTAGGCCACGCAGAAGAGCAGGCAGGTCCGTCTCCGCCCCAGGACCTGAATTCATTAATGCACATTTTAAATACATAGTTACCTCAGTCATAGCAGTTCAACAATATATACATTCTAAAAAATCTAACGCAGTGTTTTCCAATCCTGGTCCTGGGGACCTAAAGGGGTGCACATTATGGTTTTTGCCCTAGCACTAACAAACTTGATTAAACTAATCATCAAGTCTTTGATTATTTGAATCAGGAGTGTTAGTGCTAGGGCAAAAACAATACTGCGTACCCCTTTGGGTCCCCAGGACCAGGATTGGGAAACAATGGTTTAAGGACTTATTTTTATTGGCTCTCGGATCATTGGTTCTCAGACCAACAGGCTCCGAGACAGCTTCTACCACCAGGCCATTAAACTGCTGAACGGCTAACGCTAGCTGTCTACCTGCTCAGACCTGCACCTTAAAGACTATTTACATGGACTCTCCACACAGCCAACCCTGACACACAAGCACACACACAGTCAATGCTGCTGTTCTATTTCTATACTATTTTACTCAATTGCCCACCCAAGACACTATTGCCTTCATATTTGTAAATAGTCACACTTGACATAGCACATTCAGAATTTATACTGTATATCAGTTTTATTACTACAATGCATACTACTTTCTTCTAGTACTTGTTATTTTTTTAAATTTGGATTATATTGATACTGCACTGTTGAAGGAGCTTGCAAGTAGGCATTACACTGCACCATTTATACCTGCAGTAAACCGTGTACTTGATGATGAATAAACTTAGATCATTTTAATTTGATTTTTTGACATTGTGGTCCTGGTTATTGTTACCTGAGGAAACCAGCTAGCCACAGGGGCAAACAGCACACAGGAGGCCAGGCCAACGACATACAGGATGGCTATCTGGGACTCCAGGAAGCTGTAATGGCGGTAGAGCTTGTAGAGGTATGGCCCTTGCAGCCAGTCACCCGACAAGGCTAAGAGGTAGCCTCGGAGGAACAAGGTCTGGAACCTACGGAAGGCAGGGTTGGTGCCCATGGCAGAGGGGGTGGGTTGAGGTGGGGTGAAGCGACGTGCCGTTAGCTCCAGACAGACACACAGCACCAGTAGCACCACCATGGCCAGGTAGACTGTCACCAACATGATGGGTTTGTCCAAGTGTGACTGTTAGGGGCGGGGAGGTCTCTTCACTCCTGTCTTATCCGTTGTGGCTCAGTCAAAGGCTGCGGAGACAGAGACTATTACTAACGGCACCATAAAGACAGTTATTGTGAATATCTACCAACATAAATAACTTAAAGCCAAGTTATGTAAACGTGGCGTCCATTCTAGCTATCTAAAGAAGATGTTTGCTTAGGGGTGTCATCTCATCTGGATACTGCTGCATGAGATGACTACAAATCAAATCAAAGTTTATTGGTCGTGTACACAGATTTGCAGGTGTTATGCCACCTTTACGTCATGTCGGAAACTCGGGACCTCCGAGTTAAAATGAATGTAAGTTATTTGCGTAGAGCTTCCCATTGGTTGATTCTGATACCTCCCAAGTGGGAAACTCTGGATCATCCCACTCTCCAGCCATGGTTAGCAAGTCAGAGATTTCAGAGTTTCCGACATGACGTGAACGAGGCATTATAGCAGTTACAGCAAAATACTTTCCTTGTTTGATAGTTTCAAAGGCTTAAAATCAAACTAAAGATCTGGCAGGTAGCAACCTCCTTGGATACCAATGTACATTTTGTACCAAAAGATAGCTAAACAGCTAGCATTAAGCTTGGCAGATAATATTAGTAGCTCTGGTCCAGGCCAATATGTACGGATGACTTTATTCAACAGCCTGCATCTTTCCATTCATCCCACAGAGGATTTTGTTACTAGAGTGCTGACTAAAAGCCGATTTATGCTTGATCCGCGAAATGTGGTCCAGAGGCTCCTTATGGAGGGTGTGACGCGATTACGGAGCCAGGGGCACACTCGGATAGCCAGGGGCACACTCGGATAGCCAGGGGCACACTCGGATAGCCAGGGGCACACTCGGATAGCCAGGGGCACACTCCAACATCATTTACAAACGAAGCATGTGTGTTTAGTGAGTCCGCCAAATCAGAGGCAGTAGGGATTACCAGGGATGTTCTCTTGAGAAGTGTGTGAATTGGATACATTTCCTGTCCTGCTAAGAATTCAAAATGTAACGAGTACTTTTGGGTGTCACGGAAAATGTTGAGAAAAAAGTACATTATTTTCTTTAGGAATATAAAAGTTCTGAAAAATAGAAATTACAGATACCAATAAAAACTTACTTAAGTAGTACTTTAAAGTATTTTTTACTTAAGTACTTGACACCACTGGCCCTGAATCACTGAGTGGTGTGGTGCAGACCAACTTATTGGATGAATATGACAGCGCCCTGAAGTGCAAGAAGTTTGAACGCTCTGACTTCTGCCGAGACCGCATTGCTGTAAATGCTAGATGTTGGATTGACCATGAAATCAGCTACAACATTTCTCTGTATGCGCAAACTGTTGTTTCTCCAAAAGAAAAAAAGAAGAGAGTTGAGCGTTGGATCTGCACCACGAGATGCAGCAATGAATGCCTATTCCATTCTGGATGCATTCACGTGCATTTTGCATCTGACGCATGTGCATGGGTGAGCCACAGCTATTTTGGCAGCATACAGAGAACATTTTGTCAGCACTCCAGCAATATCTTTACTTTGGTGAGTAACAAAAGTTTATTGAAGCCTGTTTACTAAACAAAATCGTGAAAAAAAGTCCTATATGGAGGGGTGAATAGAGCTCGCCAGCTTGTAGTATTAAAACCCCGAAATGAGTTACCTCTGGTTCGTTCAGCCATCAATATGAAGTGCTGAGTGATTAACCAACATTTGGTTGTTTTTTGTTATTAAACAACTAATTGACCGACATCAGTTCAATTACTCCATTTAGTTTGCGTTTTTTTGTGAGCCCAACGTGCCATTTCTCTAGAGACAAATCTAATCATTGATGACAGAAATCAAGTCAATAACTATGTGGGACTCTGGGCTGAATGGAGTTTTCATTAAGGAGGCTTCATTAAAAAAATATTCAACCTACTTCAGCAAAGAAACGTGGTAATTAACTACAATGACCATAATCCATTGCGCCTGTTTTTCCAGGCTCAGACTGAGATGGATGGTTAGATACACACAGACCACATAAGATAGACATGTACACAACGACAAGAGAGAGGGATAGAGACTGTTCGTGAAAGTATGCCTTACCTACTTTGAAGAACTAGTCAAATGTTTTCGTCAGCCATCTTTGCAGCATGCTTAGGCAGGCAAGCCTAGCTAAATAGGATGACTAAAGACAGTTCAGTATGGAAAACACAGAGAACGTTGTCTGGCTTCTACTGCCTGAGCAGAGATGAGATGATGACTTTAAGGAATTAAAAATAATGTAGTAATCAAATAAAAACTAAGTAAGATACACAACTGAAATATTTTATTATTTCGGTATAGTATGAAGCACGGCTCATCATAATGTCTGGAACGGAGTGAATGGAATGGCATCAAACCATGTGTTTGATACCATTCCACTGCAGCCATTACCACAAGCCCGTCCTCCCCAATTAAGGTGCCACCAACCTCCTGTGGTTTGAAGATAAGCTAAAACTGCTTCTCCAATAGAAATCCCCGATCACACTTGTAGGCGATGGCATGGCGACGTTGGCTAGCTAAGCTCATGTGTAGAAACACTTCATCGGGGCGAACAGTCGTCTCGCGCTGAACTGCGGATGAGCAGGCCGTCAAATCAAAGACACTCCTTCAATATAAAGTTGTTTTTGACCAAAATAAAAACATGTCAGTTTGTCACCTTCACGAGTTTGGAGTAATAACATGTTCAACTACTTAAGACATTGGCTCAAATCTAAGTTGTGTCTTAGATTTTTAGAAAATGAACAACTAAGGAAGAATGTTACTTCTCTCACTGACTTCTAAAACCACAAACCCCGGCCTTATCTGTTTGGTCTGTTTCGCAAGTGTTCCCAGAAGTCTTGCGATGTTGCGCCTCTGGGTTTAGAAACTCTGTGCTTATATGTTTGTTATACGAGATAATATCAGTCAGTTAACATGACCTTTATGAATTATGAAGCCTTTGTGCTTTTTTAAAATTACATAAATGCTTCTAAATTCACAAAAAAGTGATGTTAACTGATGAAGATTATCGCATAAAACAAAATGTATAACAAGCCTGTGTTCACCACTGACCTTATTTTCACCATTTATCCAAAAACCTTACAAAACGCCATTTAAATCAAATCAAAGTTTATTTGTCACGTGCGTTGAATACAACAGGTGTAGACCTTACAGTGAAATGCTTACTTACAGGCTCTAACCAATAGTACAAAAAAGGTGTTAGGTGAACAATAGGTAAGTAAAGAAATAAAACAACAGTAAAAAGACAGGCTATATACAGTAGCGAGGCTACATACAGACACCAGTTAGTCAGGCTGATTGAGGTAGTACTACATGTAGATATGGTTAAAGTGACTATGCATATATGATGAACAGAGAGTAGCAGTAGTGTAAAAGAGGGGTTGGCGTGTGGTGGGTGGGACACAATGCAGATAGCCCGGTTAGCCAATGTGCGGGAGCACTGGTTGGTCGGCCCAATTGAGGTAGTATGTACATGAATGTATAGTTAAAGTGACTATGCATATATGATAAACAGAGAGTAGCAGCAGCGTAAAAGAGGGGTGGGGGGGGGGGCACACAATGCAAATAGTCCGGGTAGCCATTTGATTACCTGTTCAGGAATCTTATGGCTTGGGGGTAAAAACTGTTGAGAAGCCTGTTTGTCCTAGACTTGGCACTCAGGTACCGCTTGCGGTAGTAGAGGGAACAGTTTATGACTAGGGTGGCTGGAATCTTTGGGGGAATAGGTTTTGTCGTGCCCTCTTCTCGACTGGCTTGGAGTGCTTGGACCATGTTAGTTTTTTGGTGATGTGGACACCAAGGAACTTGAAGCTCTCAACCTGCTCCACTGCAGCCCTGTCGATGAGAATGGGGGCGTGCTCGGTCCTCTTTTTCCTGTAGTCCACAATCACATCCTTTGTCTTGATCATGTTGAGGAAGAGGTTGTTGTCCTGGCACAACACGGCCAGGTCTGACCTCCTCCCTATAGGCTGTCTCGTCGTTGTCGGTGATCAGGCCTACCACTGTTGTGTCATCGGCAACTTAATGATGGTGTTGGAGTCGTGCCTGGCTGTGCAGTCATGAATGAATAGGGAGTACAGGAGGGGACTGAGCACGCACCCCTGAGGGGCCCCTGTGTTGAGGATCAGTGTGGCGGATGTGTTGTTGCCTACCCTTACCACCTGGGGTTGGCCCGTCAGGAAGTCCAGGATCCAGTTGCAGAGGGAGGTGTTTAGTCCCAGGATCCTTAGCTTATTGATGAGCTTTGAGGGTACTATGGTGTTGAACGCTGAGCTGTAGTCAATGAATAGCATTCTCATATAGGTGTTCCTTTTGTCCAGGTGGGAAAGGGCAGTGTGGAGTGCAATAGAGATTGCATCATCTGTTAGAGCGGTATGCAAATTAGGGTGGGTCTAGGGTTTCTGGGATAATGGTGTTGATGTGAGCCATGACCAGCCTTTCGAAGCACTTCATGGCTACAGACGTGAGTGCTACGGGTCAGTAGTCATTTAGACAGGTTACCTTAGTGTTCTTGGAGATATCTGACTCATTGTTCTATCTGTGCTACATCTTTCCATTGAGAGAAGTAGTAATGATGACTTTTTGTAGGCACTAACTTTGCAATGGTTAGTTGGACAAAGCCTATGAGGAAATGACAGTTGTGGAGAGGGCACGACAAAGCCTATTCCCGCTCAGGAGACTGAAAAGATTTGGCATTGGTCCTGAGATCCTCAAAAGGTTCTACAGCTGCAACATCGAGAGCATCCTGACTGGTTGCATCACTGCCTGGTATGGTAACTGCTCGGCTTCCGACCGCAAGGCACTACAGAGGGTAGTGCGTACGGCCCAGTACATCACTGGGGCCAAGCTTCCTGCCATCCAGGACCTCTATATCAGGCGGTGTCAGAGGAAGGCTCAAAAAAATTGCCAAAGATTCCAGCCACCCTAGTCATAAACTGTTCTCTCTGCTACCACACGGCAAGCGGTATCGGAGCGCCAAGTCTAGGTCCAAGAGGCTTCTAAACAGCTTCTACCCCCAAGCCATAAGACTCCTGAACACCTAATCAAATGGCTACCCAGACTATTCACATTGCTGTAACGAGTACTTGACTGGAAGTATAAATGTGAAGTATCAGGTGAGAGAAGAATTCTGGCTGACATTACGTACATTTTCTCATAGATGAATCATTTGATCTCAATACAGTTTTCTGTTCCCAAAAGTAGAATCTGTTAAGAACAGAGTGGAGTTTTGTAGATTTACTTTTTGCCCAAGTTAAATAAAACTGCATTGTTTAGAAGGAGTACAAGTTATTGCACATACATACTTCAGTAGGCGTTCCCCAGCGGAAATAAGCAAATACATGCTAGAACGCGCAATAGGATCTTGCTAGTTCGTTCTTGTCCTGCCCACTATGACTCATTTGTGGTGCAAGACTCCAGGATTTTTGGAGTCGACTCCAATCACAGGAGTTGGTGATTGGAGTCGACTCCCAAAACACACACACGGATGCGCACAAACATACACACCATCTCATTATTGCAGTCCTAGTAGGAAGACTACATTTGCGTTCTAGAGGACTGATATGAGCATGAGGCTGCCCATTTTGTTTGAATATATAGGGTGATGTGTAGAAACTAGAATATTCCAGCTGTGTGCAGCCTCGACGGATCCCATGGGAAGCGGCGCACTCTATTCTGATGAAGCTATTATTTGCCATGTTCTAGCCCTATTCGGACGGATATTACTACTAGAGACGTTGGTTTTGTAATTATTATCCAAGCATGTGCGTTATTCCAGAGGCCAATTCACACAGGATTAGTTTGTCCAAACTTCCCCCTGTAATTATTATTATTTCAAATTTACTCTTATGACGGGAGCCTGGAGGTTTTTAAATTGTAAACGTGCAGATATTTCATTAATTTCAACGTCATGTCCACACGATAATACGCTACACTGATAACTCGTGCTTGGCTGCCAAATGTATAGGTCTCCCCATACTATTTACATGTATGAAGTGTGATGATTTTAGCGATCCAGCCATGTACACGTTATTCACAATAACAATGCCCCACATCCTGCTGATTTGAACTACTGAACCGTATTTCCACTTGACTGTGTTTACGGATGAGAAAGTGAACTTGCCAAAATGTTTAGCGGGGATGCGACTTTGCGATCCACTGCCTAGGTCAGGTCTCTCCAACCCTGTTCGTAGGGTTAGGACATCACCAGCCAGGGTTTCATTAAATAAACTCATTTAGGCCTAATTAAACTGATGCATTTGGCTATGTTCAACTTAAATTCACATGTTCAACTTCAATGGCACTATCAAGAATAGTTTAGCCATACTCATTGATAGCCTAATATATAGCCTACTTTAATATACTTTTGGTGAATTTAGAAGGCATTACCAAGATACAGACTATGAGCACGGTTCTGACTTTCTCTCTGCCTGCTCCTCTTTCCCTCCGTTATGAAAAACGCGAGTGTGTCTTTGGTCTGTTGCGTGTAGAATATCTCAGCCTTTTCATTGATAAGTCCTACTTTAATGAACTTGCGCGAGACATTACAAAGCCAGGAAATTGCGATAACCTACCATACATCTGTTGATTACCGATGCACGGTTCTGCCCCTCCCATCTCTCTCCCTCGCTCGCTCTTTCTTTGCTGTGAAAGATTCGAGAGTTTGTGTTCTCGAAGTAGCCTACGGAAAATAGTTTCATCCGTTGCAAAAAAAAAATACAGTATTTTAGGAAGTCGGAATAGAAGCTTGACACCCAGAAATACAAGTCGATGAATCGAATCTTTTGGAGTCGACTCCCCACCACTAGTTCCCATTGGAAACGAAAGGCTGTGGTCTATATTGGGTTTATTCTAAAAACGATTTGGATGTATGGCGCTGAAGGAAGCTCAACCCGCACCTAACCCAATGGACCAGAGCTAGATACACAGTTAGCTAGCTATCTCGCTCACCATAATCCTTTTAGTATTATGCTAGCTACCGAAACTTGTCAAACAACCTGACTGATATGCTTACCATCTTGTTTGATACCTGCTCCATGCCACTTTAAAGTAGGGTTTAAAGTGATTTAACTACGAGTAAGAAGAGGAGACAGCTCCGACAATCCGTGTTCTACAACGTCCTAATTTCGCCACCTATTTCCGGGTTCTGATTTCAGTTTCACCAGTTGGGGGCAGCCTTTCTTTTTCTATCCCGATTGTGCATGACTTCTCCATCTCTGCACTGGCAGTAGGGTCGTTACCACAGTCATAAACCTTTATACAATTTATCTTCTTAAAATGTGATTTTAAACCTAACCTTAACCACACTACTAACCTTATGGCTAACCCTATCCTTAAATTAAGTGCAAAAAGCACATGTTTGTTGTCATGAATTTTTACGATATAGCCATTTTTTACTTTGTGTGTGTGGTAACTACTGGAAACCGTGCAGTTGCCCAATATTGGACTTAAGGAGCCTAACGTTACATTTTTTACATTTTTACATTTGAGTCATTTAGCAGACGCTCTTATCCAGAGCGACTTACAGTAGTGAATGCATACATTTCATACATTTAAAAAAAATATTTTTTACACCTTCCAAGGACATTCTTATATGTTCTGTTTAAAGGGTGAATTGGCTCTGGAAGCCAAAACAGTCAAATACTCCATCTAAACGTGAAGCGATTATCAATTGCAGTACAGTTATAGAAACATAAATCCCTTTACTTTCATATCAAATCAAAATAATCTCACAAATGCAAAATACAAATTTACTGGACACTGTTTTAACTGGTTTTACCACAGTTGCAGCCAATGGTATGTTTCAGTGACATCAAGTTTGTGGCGTATGTCAGTGTTCAAAGAAGAAGATAGCTAATTCGCATAGGTAGTCTGTTTTCCATGAACAAGCTCTGTAACATGGACATATGGCTGTGTGGGAACCCTATAAAGTTGTGTATCAGTAAAACAAATCAATTATTTCTTGCTGATATGAAATATAAGGTCCTTATGCATAACTGCGGGAAGTAGGGGTGCTGAGGGTGCTGTAGCACACCCTGAAAAATCAGAAAAACAAAAAATATATAAATTAAACACTGGGCCTTTACTAGTATTAGCAGACCGATATATAGACTTCTGTAGCAGGGCCATTTTTTTGCAGCAGCATCTCTGCTTTTGCTAAAAGGTAGTAGTATAATTACGAACAGTATCTTGCAGGATTCAATAGTTGGAATTGTAAGAGTTGTTGCCCTGTCCCTTTCTCTGCGATTGTCATTCTAATAGAATCCAGAAAGAACAAAACTCTGTCCTCAACATTTACATCAAAAGGTGCAAAGCTCTGGAAAAAGACACAAAACATCCACATCACATTAAATATTTTTCTTGATCAAATAACATAGAAAACAACCACTTTTCGTGCAGCATTAATTTACCATCCTTACAAACCACTTAATGTACATTACTGTACTGTACATAGGCTGGTCATCTAGGTTAATACCTGTAGACTTTCTATCACCACGAAGAAAAACAATGACCACTACACTAATTGAGTACATTGAGACATCAAGTGGTTTGTGATGATGTGATGATGTGCTGTGGTGTGGTAGAGCATGGTGCTTGTAATGCTAAGGTTGTGGATTTGATTCCCACAGGGGACCAGTACGAAAACGTATGAAAATGTATGGACTCACAACTGTAAGTTGCTCTGGATAAGAGTGTCTACTAAATTGGAAAAGGAATGAATAGACTATTTGCATTTTCACATAGAAATAAGTTGCATTTTCAAAGTACTTGAAGAAACTGGTAACATACACTACCATTCTAAAGTTTGGGGTCACTTAGAAATGTCCTTGTTTTTGAAAGAAAAGCACATTTTTGGTCCATTAAAATAAAATTGATGGGAAATACAGTGTAGACATTGTTAATGTTGTTAATGTTGTAAATGACTATTGTAGCTGGAGACGGCACATTTTTAATGGAATATCTACATAGGCGTATAGAGGCCCATTATCAGCAACCATCACTCCTGTTAGCTAATCCAAGTTTATCGTTTTAAAAGGCTAATTGATCATTAGAAAACCCTTTTGCAATTATGTTAGCACAGCTGAAAACTGTTGTTATGATTAAAGAAGCAATAAAACTGGCCTTCTTTAGACTAGTTGAGTATCTGGAGCATCGGCAGTTGTGGGTTCGATTACAGGCTCAAAATGGACAGAAACAAAGTACTTTCTTCTGAAACTCATCAGTCTATTCTTGTTCTGAGAAATGAAGGCTATTTCATGCGAGAAATTGCCAAGAAACTGAAGATCTCGTACAACGCTGTGTACTACTCCCTTCACAGAACAGTGCAAACTGGCTCTAACCAGACTAGAAAGAGGAGTGGGAGGCCCCGGTGCACAACTGAGCAAGAGGACAAGTACATTAGAGTGTCTAGTTTGAGGAACAGACGCCTCACAAGTCCTCAACTGGCAGCTTCTTTAAATGGTACCCGCAAAACACCAGTCTCAACATCAACAGTGAAGAGGCGACTCCGGGATGCTGGCCTTCTAGGCAGAGTTGCAAGGAAATAGCCATATCTTAGACTGACCAATAAAAAGAAAGATTAAGGTGGGCAAAAGAACACAGACACTGGACAGAGGAACTCTGCCTAGAAGGCCAGCATCCCAGAGTCGCCTCTTCACTGTTGACATTGAGACTGTTGTTTTGCAGGTAATATTTAATGAAGCTGCCAGTTGAGGACTTGTGAGGCGTTTTTTATGTCGGCAAAAAATCACAGCACCCCTACCCCCAAACTACTTCTCGCGGCTATGTCCTTATGCTTCCAAAACCGTACTGCAAGTGATGCATGTTCATTTTCAGACCGAGTGTCGCGGCTCTTAACAAAACTCTCCCCTACAGAAGAGGCCTTCCTTCAATGACTCTTATGTGTAATATAATGGAACTGAGAGTCATGACCAAGAGCTACTCTTGCAGAACACCCAGAATATATATTTTTTGCATAATAATCTATTCAGAAATGATTATGCAATGATGATTCATGCATAACATTATTGTTTAATACAAAATCTGTAATGCATGCAAGTTGGTATAATTGTAGCCTACTACTGAGAATCAGTTTTCTCTCTTTAACAATTTGAAGGGCAGTAAGCGGTATAGGCACTAGTCAGTCTTATTTATGACTTGATTTTTACTGTGGTATTTTCATAGATTAAGTACTAAATTGGGTCAGTGTGTTGTACAGCATTAGTGAAGCAGGATTTTTGTGGAAACCTGCATATCACGGAATGTAAGGCTTGTAGATTTGTTGTGTTAGATTATTCTGGGACACCAAAGAAGAAACACAAGGCGGAATTCAATAGATACATCATTTCATCTTTATATAATTTCTGTGGAAGAACAAGAAGAAACAACATTTTCAAAATGTAGAAGATGTGCTCAGATCTGTAGCAATCAGGTAAGATCCTTATTCACCCCGAGTCTCTTTTTCAGTTTGTATGACAAACCTTGGGGATGGGGATAGGGGAGAATGTGCATATTGTGGGTTGTGGAGTGAGGAGCGCTGGTGAATTCAGGGATTCTACTGGTTTGATTCAATATGCAACCTGATCTGACACCATTGTGAGTTATGAAAATGCATGCACTCACTACTCTACTCTGGATAAGAATGTCTGCTAATAGCACATCCCTCTCCCCAATACAATACAGAGCCCTCTCCAACATGACTTTCTCCAGTGCATAGTCCACTTCTTCATTACCAACCCCCACCCTTTAGAGAGTCAATAACATTTCTATAGGCTCTGATCCATAAACTTGTCTTATGTACTGTGATTTTGTCCAGCAGATCCACCATATATTGTTATTATTTGAATAAGACAATATATTATTTACAACAACAAAATAATCTGAACAAAATGGAGTACAAAACCCAACATGCTTGGAGACACAGTGCTGTCTCTGTCTCCATTAAACCTGATGCAGATGTAACAATACACAGAAAATAGCATTTCTATATGAAATCCAAGTCTGTTGAATATATATATAGACTTAATTGCATATTTAAACCCCAGACGTGTTTGTAAGTGAAATGGGAGTCATATGATCTTAAGTGTAAAGTTTATCTATGTATTATTATTATATATACAGAATCTCTTTCTCTTATTCACACATTAAATCCCCACACATTCAGTCACCTATAATGGTCCCTGACTCATCATTGTCCACAAACATCTTCTTCTCTGATTCTCTCTCAACTGTGGTTTGGCGATGGTCAGTAGATTAGGAATGAGTTAAACAAGTAAGTGAACAGTCTTTTGGTCTCTGGGTAAACAGCATTACACATGAATCTGTCCAGGAGGGTAACGGTAAGCGTAAAACACTGATGTACGTTCTAACAGACCATCTTTCACCAAGTGGAGAACTTGAGGTTATTTGTGTGTGTGTGTGTGTGTGTGTGTGTGTGTGTGTGTGTGTGTGTGTGTGTGTGTGTGTGTGTGTGTGAAAACAGGATGACGATAAAAATCTGTTCAATATTGTATTTTTTCAAACATGCTTCTTGAATATATACTGCTCAAAAAAATAAAGGGAACACTTAAACGACACATCCTAGATCTGAATGAAAGAAATAATCTTATGAAATACTTTTTTCTTTACATAGTTGAATGTGCTGACAACAAAATCACACAAAAATAATCAATGGAAATCCAATTTATCAACCCATGGAGGTCTGGATTTGGAGTCACACTCAAAATTAAAGTGGAAAACCACACTACAGGCTGATCCAACTTTGATGTAATGTCCTTAAAACAAGTCAAAATGAGGCTCAGTAGTGTGTGTGGCCTCCACGTGCCTGTATGACCTCCCTACAATGCCTGGGCATGCTCCTGATGAGGTGGCGGATGGTCTCCTGAGGGATCTCCTCCCAGACCTGGACTAAAGCATCCGCCAACTCCTGGACAGTCTGTGGTGCAACGTGGCGTTGGTGGATGGAGCGAGACATGATGTCCCAGATGTGCTCAATTGGATTCAGGTCTGGGGAACGGACGGGCCAGTCCATAGCATCAATGCCTTCCTCTTGCAGCAACTGCTGACACACTCCAGCCACATGAGGTCTAGCATTGTCTTGCATTAGGAGGAACCCATGGCCAACCGCACCAGCATATGGTCTCACAGGGGGTCTGAGGATCTCATCTCGGTACCTAATGGCAGTCAGGCTACCTCTGGCGAGCACATGGAGGGCTGTGCGGCCCCCCAAAGAAATGCCACCCCACACCATGACTGACCCACTGCCAAACCGGTCATGCTGGAGGATGTTGCAGGCAGCAGAACGTTCTCCACGGCGTCTCCAGACTCTGTCACGTCTGTCACGTGCTCAGTGTGAACCTGCTTTCATCTGTGAAGAGCACAGGGCGCCAGTGGCGAATTTGCCAATCTTGGTGTTCTCTGGCAAATGCCAAACGTCCTGCACGGTGTTGGGCTGTAAGCACAACCCCCACCTGTGGACGTCGGGCCCTCATACCACCCTCATGGAGTCTGTTTCTGACCGTTTGAGCAGACACATGCACATTTGTGGCCTGCTGGAGGTCATTTTGCAGGGCTCTGGCAGTGCTTCTCCTGCTCCTCCTTGCACAAAGGCGGAGGTAGCGGTCCTGCTGCTGGGTTGTTGCCCTCCTACGGCTTCCTCCACGCCTCCTGATGTACTGGCCTGTCTCCTGGTAGCGCCTCCATGCTCTGGACACTACGCTGACAGACACAGCAAACCTTCTTGCCACAGCTCGCATTGATGTGCCATCCTGGATGAGCTGCACTACCTGAGCCACTTGTGTGGGTTGTAGACTCCGTCTCATGCTACCACTAGAGTGAAAGCACCACCAGCATTCAAAAATGACCAAAACATCAGCCAGGAAGCATAGGAACTGAGAAGTGGTCTGTGGTCCCCACCTGCAGAACCACTCCTTTATTGGGGGTGTCTTGCTAATTGCCTATAATTTCCACCTGGTGTCTATTCCATTTGCACAACAGCATGTGAAATGTATTGTCAATCACTGTTGCTTCCTAAGTGGACAGTTTGATTTCACAGAAGTGTGATTGACTTGGAGTTACATTGTGTTGTTTAAGTGTTCCCTTTATTTTTTTGAGCAGTGTATATTTTTGGATTTGCCCAAGTCATCGTTGTTCTTCTCATGGAAAGTCTCCAGGCAGTCCTGCCCTAGAAAGTGGTGGTGGGCAAGTTGAGATTGGCTGTGTGTGTGTGTGTGTGGGGATGTGTTTGTGTGTGTTCAGGGCTGTTCAGGGGTCAATGCGGAAGGCCAGCAGCTTGTCTGAGTGCAGGTTGTTGAGGGTGCGCAGGTCAGGCAGGCGCAGGAGCAGCTTGGGGAATATGGCAGCGCTCTCTTCAGGACGACGGCGGTGGATGAGAGAACACATGGCGCAGATCAACCCTTCCTGGAGCTGTTCTACTGCACCCATGTCAGCGATGCCTGAACGGTCTGAGAAGACGAGAGGAGACAGGGTGAGAGTTTGTTTGAGAAACACCAATATCTATTTATGGATGTCGGCACAGCTTTGTGGTTGATATATATTCTTAAAAAAATGACACCATTCAAGTTACAAACGTAAGCCTATCTCCATACTGGTCAAGGTGCAAATGCAATAGTATCGTTTCTAAACTGGCTACTGTCATGTTGTTCAAACACTCCTCCTCTTGCTTCAGAGATGAACTGAAAAATGAAGGAATTAAACAGCTCTTTGTCTCACCTGCAGAGACCAGCACAACGGCCATGAACAGAGCCATCTCTTCAGGCTCCAGCCTTAGAGTTCCCAGCTTCTCACTGAAATCAAACATGGAGTTGAGCAGCGCCCCCATCCCCAGCGCCCGGAGGGAGGACAGAGGGTATGTCTGGCCATTCAGGAAGGTCACCGTCCGCTCCTCAGGGTTGAACAGGGTGCAGTACCTCACCATCAACACCTGACCGAGACAGAAGACACAATGGAAGGTTAGCCAACATGGAGTGGGATTAAATGTATAGGGAGAGAAAATGAAGAGGTATTTTTTTACTTAATTTCAGCTGCAGTTACAAACAAATATCTGATTTAGGGACGGTTTCCCGGGCCCAGATAAAGCCTAGTCCTGGACTAACCAAGCAGTTATTACCTGGAAGGTGCCTGATTTGAGCAGCATGACCTGGTCGTGCTGGCTGAGCTCCTGGAAGCCAGGGATGCTCTTAGCGAACTCCACCACTTCCCTCACTGCTGGGGTGAAACACTGGGAGAAAGACTCCCATACCTGCTGGCCGGAACGACTGGCCGCAGAGACAGGACACGCATTGAGAGGACAAGCCTGAGAGAGTTAAGAGAGAGAAAGTTGGTAAAGTTGGTAAAGTTACCTACTTCACTTGCTTTGGCAATGTTAACATATGTTTCCCATGCCAATAAAGCCCCTTGAATTTATTTGAATTGAGAGTTAGATAGAGAGTTAGATACAGATAGATTATAATCACACTATACTATTTGTTTTGCATCTTAACAAAAGTCAAGTTTAAGACCAACTTTATAACTCTCCATTTACTCACCAGCACTTTGGTGCCCACTGCTAACTTCCATGGACAGGAAGTCTGAGTTTGGGTCTCTTGGATCTCTTCCTTAATGGAGAAACAGTTGTGATTGGTCGGGCTGCCCCGTTGAGGCGTGTCGATATTGGACTGTCCATGATTCTGATTGGATGTCGCAGGATAACTATAGCAACTGTTGTCCACAGACGGGAATGTATGGTGGTTGTCATTGGTTACTGAGCAGCAAGGGGCGGGGCCTGCAGGACAGGACTGATACCCCTGGGTAGAGCCGGAGTGGGAGGAGCCATGGGAGGTCTCCTGAGATGCGTTACTCTTGAAGGGGCAGGATGTTGGAAGGTTGTTATTGTTGTTATTGATGTTGATGCCCGTCTTGGCTGCCCTGCCTTGGCTGCTGGTGAAGATGTCCTGATAGGACCGTGAGATGGCTCTGATTGCCTCTTTAGAGGGAACCTCTGCTGGGCTGGGAGGGGCTTCGGAGATGGGGGAGGAGTCAACGTCCATGGTGGTGTTAGACTCCTTCAGGCTGTTCATGTAGCTTTGCATCTCCTCCAGAAGCCTCTGCTTCTCCCTCTTAGGGATACGGCCAAAACGCACAGCTGAGGAAGACACAGACAGAAGGGAATGGTTAACACCTATAGTAGCCTACATGATAAGACTTGGAGTAATGTGTTTAAATGGTCTGTACAGAAACCAATTATGTTAATGTATCTTGCTGTATCTTCAATATGGATGAATCTGAGCAGATTGTGTAAGTCTTGTAGTGGACCCCACAACTCCATCTCCTCTTCCCTATCCCCTCTCCTCCTCCCTACCCTCCTCCCTATCCCCTCTCCTCCTCTCTATCCCCTCTCCTCCTCCCTACCCTCCTCCCTATCCCCTCTCCTCCTCCCTATCCCCTCTCCTCCTCCCTACCCTCCTCCCTATCCCCTCTCCTCCTCCCTATCCCCTCTCCTCCTCCCTATCCCCTCTCCTCCTCCCTATCCCCTCTCCTCCTCCCTACCCTCCTCCCTATCCCCTCTCCTCCTTCCTATCCCCTCTCCTCCTTCCTATCCCCTCTCCTCCTCCCTACCCTCCTCCCTATCCCCTCTCCTCCTTCCTATCCCCTCTCCTCCTTCCTACCCCCTCTCCTCCATATTTCCCTCCTCCTCTCCTCCTCCCTATCCCCTCTCCTTCTCCATACCCCCTCTTCTCCCTATTCCCCTCTCCAAAAATATACATCTGCTGGAGATGCTATTGACAGACCCCCTCTCTCTCCTCCTCTCCATCTCTCTCTCCATCTCTCCTTCCTTCCTTCCCTCCCTCCCTCTCTGCTCTGTAAGTAGGGCAGTGGGTCATCATGAACGTGATGTCACTGCTACTGTGGCGGACAGAGAAAAAGAGAGATAGGCTCTCAGCACGCAGGAAGGAGAGGTTGCAGAGAACGAGGGATGGAGGAAGGAGAGGTTGCAGAGAAGGAGGGAGGCAGGAAGGATAGGTTGCAGTGAAGGAGGGGGTAAGTGACAGTGAAGAGGAGGAGTGAAGTAGGAGATTACAGAGAGAAAGTGGTGAGTGAGGAGAGTGAGACGCCACAAGGTGGAGTGTGAGATAAGAAGTTGACTTCATACGGCAGTCCTGCCTCGTGAGAGTTCTCCAACCAAGCCAGCACAACGCATGAGGCAAAATTGAAATCATGTATAAGAATGATTAATAAGAGTACAATCATGAACATATACATATGTTGTATGTTGTAGAAACAAACTAACTTACAGTGTTTGAGGACAAAACAAGATACTGCACTAAGCTATGACATTGGAGGAGTTATTTGTGTGTTGCTTTAGTTACAGATGTGAACTGTAAACATCTGTGGTAAAGATCCAAAGCAGCCTTTTTTATCTCAATATCAAATCATTTCTGGGTAACAATTAAGTAACTTACTGTGATTTTTTTTCAATTAAAATGGTAAAAATAAGAAAAAAATTGCTTCTGGGGGTGCTTTGCTGCAGGAGGGACTGGTGCACTTCACAAAATAGATGGCATCATGAGGGAGGAAATGTATGTGGATATATTGAAGCAACATCTCAAGACATCAGTCAGGAAGTTAAAGCTTGGTCGCAAATGGGTTTTCCAAATGGACAATGACCCCAAGCATACTTCCAAAGTTGTGTCAAAATGGCTTAAGGACAACAAAGTCAAGTTATTGGAGTGGCCATCACAAAGCCCTGACCTCAATCCCATAGAAAATGTGTTGGCAGAACTGAAAAAGGGTGTGCGAGCAAGGAGGCCTACAAACCTGACTCAGTTACACCAGCTCTGTCAGGAGGAATGGGCCAAAATTCACCCAACTTATTGTGGGAAGCTTGTGGAAGGCTACACGACACATTTGACCCAAGTTAAACAATTTAAAGGCAATGCTACCAAATACTAATTGAGTGTATGTAAACTTCTGACCCACTGGGAATGTTATGAATGAAATAAAAGCTGAAATAAATCATTCTCTCTACTATTATTCTGACATTTCACATTCTTAAAATAAAGTGGTGATCCTAACTGACCTAAGACAGGGAATTTTTACTAGGATTAAATGTCAGGAATTGTGAAAAACTGAGTTTAAATGTATTTGGCTAAGTTGTATGTAAACTTCCGACTTCAACTGTATATATAAAACACAGGATATTCATGTTTTTTTACTGCACTGGGCTTTTAACATATCTGGCATCATTACATGATCGGCTGGGTCTCTGCACTGTCCCTAAAGATCATTGACCTAGATCGAGCTAAAGGGCTATACACAGTGCCATGAGGTTAGAGGAGATCTGCTATGTTAGTTTATATGGATTTACTATTATATGGCAAGAAATGAGTCTATAGCATCTAGTCATTACAGTATGGACTGTATCTTTAAGAAGATTAACTGGTTTCAGGGAGGGAAAGTATGCCACTACTGTGCCAACCGACTGAAATATTTGCCTTGCCTATACGGTATCACAAGACACAGAATCACACATCATCAGGCTCCTGACAATTTAGGGCGTATTCTTTCATGTGGACTGCAGGCAGTTGACTGAGGTTTTCCTGTTTTCGCAACGGTTGCAGCAGAAGGAAAGAGGTTTCTAGGTTGCGGTTCTTGACAATTGTGAGAACATATTTTCTAATAGGGTCAATATGAGTGTTTGTTCCCTTAAAGAAACTCTACACTAGCCTCATTTCTTGTACTCAACCTTTGAGCAACCAAACTGTCGACCGCATGCATAAATCACGCTTGGTTCTCTCATTGATTATGCAATAGAGAAAACTAGAGATAACTACAACAATACTGACAGGAAGAAGAGTAGGAGACAGGCAAACTATTCGAACGAGGTCACGAGGAACCACTATTTTTGCTTTGCTTTTTTAGATAAACCGAAACGTATTCTCGTAATCTGCTATGATGGGGCAATTTATCAATATTTAGCTTATTAAGACTAAACGCGTATGATACGATTGATTAATTGCGTGTCAAGGACAGGCTGTTTTGTTCCTGCATCTCAAGCTTAATTGTTTGCTGTATCCCTAATTAATTCCACAAGATGTTATAAGGGCAAACAGTACACAAGGTAATCAAGTTGCCCCTGTTCCAATTTCCCAAAATAATTCCTGTTTGCTGCAGTTTTCTGGATGACAGATAGCTTTTGGGACTTCAAGGCTCCTGTTCTCATAAATCACTGTCGGAGAGGAGTGTGGGATGGGGGTGAGGAGAGTGGGATGGAGGAAGAGCACAGGATGAAAGTGGGATGGAGGAGAGGAGAGTGGGATGGAGGAGAGGAGAGTGTGATGGAGGAGAGGAGAGTGTGAAGGAGGACAGGAGAGTGTGATGTAGGCAGAGGAGTGTGATGAGGGAGGGGAGAGTGTGATGGAGGAGAGGAGAGTGTGATGGAGGAGAGGAGAGTGTGATGGAGGAGAGGAAAGTGGGATGGAGGAGAGTGTGATGGAGGAGAGGAGAGTGTGAAGGAGGAGAGGAGAGTGTGATGGGGGAGAGGAGAGTGTGATGGAGGAGAGGAGAGTGTGATGGAGGAGAGGAGAGTGTGATGGAGGAGAGGAGAGTGTGATGTAGGCAGAGGAGTGTGATGGAGGAGAGGAGAGTGTGATGTAGGCAGAGGAGTGTGATGGAGGAGGGGAGAGTGTGATGGAGGCAGAGGAGAGTGTGATGGAGGAGAGGAGAGTGTGATGGAGGAGAGGAGAGTGTGATGGAGGAGAGGAGAGTGTGATGTAGGCAGAGAAGAGTGTGATGGAGGAGAGGAGAGTGTGATGGAGGAGAGGAGAGTGTGATGGAGGCAGAGGAGAGTGTGATGGAGGCAGAGGAGAGTGTGATGGAGGAGGGGAGAGTGTGATGGAGGCAGAGGAGAGTGTGATGGAGGCAGAGGAGAGTGTGATGGAGGAGAGGAGAGTG
Source organism: Salmo salar (assembly GCF_965601325.2). Classification (NCBI taxonomy): domain Eukaryota; kingdom Metazoa; phylum Chordata; class Actinopteri; order Salmoniformes; family Salmonidae; genus Salmo; species Salmo salar. Next base: position 98,077,419 of record NC_138305.1, on the reverse strand, counting down.
TGATGTAGGCAGAGGAGATGTGATGGAGGAGAGGAGAGGAGAGTGGGATGGAGAGGAGAGTGGGATGGAGGGAGAGTGAGAGGAGAGTGGGATGGAGGAGAGGAGAGTGGGATGGAGGAGAGGAGAGTGGGATGGAGGGAGAGGAGAGTGGGATGGAGGGAGAGGAGAGTGATGGATGGAGAGGAGAGGAGAGTGGGATGGAGAGGAGAGTGGGATGGAGGGAGAGGAGAGGAGAGTGGGATGGAGGGAGGAGAGGAGAGTGGGATGGAGGAGAGGAGAGGAGAGTGGGATGGAGGGAGAGGAGAGGAGAGTGGGATGGAGGAGAGGAGAGGAGAGTGGGATGGAGGAGAGGAGAGGAGAGTGGGATGGAGGGAGAGGAGAGGAGAGTGGGATGGAGGGAGAGGAGAGGAGAGTGGGATGGAGGAGAGGAGAGGAGAGTGGGATGGAGGAGAGGAGAGGAGAGTGGGATGGAGGAGAGGAGAGGAGAGTGGGATGGAGGAGAGGAGAGGAGAGTGGGATAGGAGGGAGAGGAGAGTGGGATGGAGGGAGAGGAGAGTGGGATGGAGGGAGAGGAGAGTGGGATAGAGGGAGAGGAGAGTGGGATGGAGGGAGAGGAGAGTGGGATGGAGAGGAGAGTGGGATGGAGGGAGGGAGAGGAGAGTGGGATGGAGGGAGGGAGAGGAGAGTGGGATGGAGGGAGAGGAGAGGAGAGTGGGATGGAGGGAGAGGAGAGGAGAGTGGGATGGAGGGAGAGGAGAGTGGGATGGAGGGAGAGGAGAGGAGAGTGGGATAGAGGGAGAGGAGAGTGGGATGGAGGGAGAGGAGAGTGGGATGGAGGGAGAGGAGAGTGGGATGGAGGGAGAGGAGAGTGGGATGGAGGGAGAGGAGAGTGGGATGGAGAGGAGAGTGGGATGGAGGGAGAGGAGAGTGGGATGGAGGAGAGGAGAGGAGAGTGGGATGGAGGGAGAGGAGAGTGGGATGGAGGGAGAGGAGAGTGGGATGGAGGGAGGAGAGGAGAGTGGGATGGAGAGGAGAGTGGGATGGAGGGAGGGAGAGGAGAGTGGGATGGAGGAGAGGAGAGGAGAGTGGGATGGAGGGAGAGGAGAGTGGGATGGAGGAGGGAGAGGAGAGTGGGATGGAAGGAGAGGAGAGGAGAGTGGGATGAGGGAGAGGAGAGTGGGATGGAGGGAGAGGAGAGTGGGATAGAGGGAGAGGAGAGTGGGATGGAGGGAGAGGAGAGTGGGATAGAGGGAGAGGAGAGTGGGATGGAGGGAGAGGAGAGTGGGATGGAGGGAGAGGAGAGTGGGATGGAGGGAGAGGAGAGTGGGATGAGGGAGGGAGAGGAGAGTGGGATAGAGGGAGAGGAGAGTGGGATGGAGAGGAGAGTGGGATGGGGGGGAGAGGAGAGTGGGATGGAGGGAGAGGAGAGTGGGATGGAGAGGAGAGTGGGATAGAGGGAGAGGAGAGTGGGATGGAGGGAGAGGAGAGTGGGATGGAGGGAGAGGAGAGTGGGATAGAGGGAGAGGAGAGTGGGATGGAGGGAGAGGAGAGGAGAGTGGGATGGAGGGAGAGGAGAGTGGGATGGAGGAGAGGAGAGTGGGATGGAGGGAGAGGAGAGTGGGATGGAGAGGAGAGTGGGATGGAGGGAGGGAGAGGAGAGTGGGATGGAGGGAGAGGAGAGTGGGATGGAGAGGAGAGTGGGATAGAGGGAGAGGAGAGTGGGATGGAGGGAGAGGAGAGTGGGATGGAGGGAGAGGAGAGTGGGATAGAGGGAGAGGAGAGTGGGATGGAGGGAGAGGAGAGGAGAGTGGGATGGAGGGAGAGGAGAGTGGGATGGAGGAGAGGAGAGTGGGATGGAGGAGAGGAGAGTGGGATGGAGGGAGGGAGAGGAGAGTGGGATGGAGGGAGAGGAGAGTGGGATAGAGGGAGAGGAGAGTGGGATGGAGGGAGAGGAGAGTGGGATGGAGGGAGGGAGAGGAGAGTGGGATGGAGGGAGAGGAGAGGAGAGTGGGATGGAGGGAGAGGAGAGTGGGATAGAGGGAGAGGAGAGTGGGATGGAGGGAGAGGAGAGTGGGATGGAGGGGTAGTGCAGGCCCATTTTGAGCCTGCACTATCATTAAGATTTCACTCTAACTCTTACCATCTCTGGACATGCCGACGAAGAGGCATTTCTTGAAGCGACAGTGTTGACAACGGTTGCGGTTCATTCTCATGATGAGGCAGTTCTCATTTTTCACACACATCTTGTAGTTGATGTTCTGCTGGATGCTGCGACGGAAGAAACCCTAGACAGGAAATACAAGCAGATGTACAGTTATTTTGCATCCTGGTTGGTTTTAATGGTAATATAGACTGTGTAATGTAATCATATAATATCATATAGAGTTTTTGTTTATTTGTCAGGGTCTTTACCTTGCAACCCTCACAAGCGTGCACTCCGTAGTGGAACCCAGATGCAATGTCTCCACACACTTTGCACAGGAGCACCATCCCACCAGCCTCTGTAGACATAGCAAGAGAGAGGCACAGATAATCAGAAATGTGATCAGATCAGTGAGCCTACAAGGGTGAATACCAACCAATTGTACAAGCAACAAAAGATGTGTACATTCAACTAAAATATTCAGGGGACATGGGTAATGGATCAGGTGGATATTCAGGTTCAGGAAGTAAAGAGGGAAAATAACACATTGGTAAACAACTCACTGGTGAAAGTTCCTGTGAATCCACATGGTCTTGTCCCAGCGATAGGGTGTTGGTAGGTGTGCTGGTGGGTGGATGTTGATGTAGCAACATTGTAGACTTCTGGGAACTGGAACACCAGTTTGGAGGATGGAGGGGTACATCTTCCTCCCCTCTGGCCCTTCAGGGACCCCAGGGGCCTGAGCTCTGTGAAGGTGATCTCCTCTGGGGAGGAGGGCTGAGAGTGGGAGGAGGGGGGGGACTCGGTCTGGTACCCACTGGACGGGCTGCCGGGGCTGGCACTGCCAGAGGAGCCCGCATAAAGAATAACACCACCTGTTCGCCAAACAGAGACAGAGCGGGGAGTTAGTCTGGTAGCCGACACAAAATATCTGAGAAATTTGCTCTGAAAAGCAGTTTAAAGTATCAAAGTTCATGCTGTAGTTTAGGATGCCATATTCAACAAGCAAAAACCTTCATTTGAAAGGGCTGTACTGAATTTATTTTGGTGTTGAAAAATATGCAATTTATACAAGTGCATAACATGTTTTGGAACAGCAAGTCTTACTGTGATGTCATGTTGCATATACCTCTGACCCTGCAAATGAGGTCAGCTCTGAGAATGTGCTGCAAGCATCCTGCCTCATCATATGATATGAATTGAATAGGTATAATTGTGCATTGAAGCGCATGCAGGGAGAGTGGAGCAAGGTAAAACATGTGGCAAACACAGCACACGGCTTCTGTGCCAACCAAATTCTAAATATGCAAATTTTCCCAACAGTGGTGTGTTTCCACCAAACTGACTTGATGGAGAATTAAAATCAGTGTATGATGATGTACTTTTTCGCTTATGTTTTCATGTAGGCCTACCGAATAAAAATCAAATTTGTAATGTGTTTCCGTCACATTTTCAAATTTTCAAACAAATTTTGCGTTAAATATAAAACGTGAGTACTCTGGTCTTGGCACGTGCGCGCTGTAGCCAATAGCTCGCAGATACAGTGAAGGGTAGGCTGTGTGGGTTGGCTAATCTACTTGATGAGATTATTATAAGAGCGAAAACATTTGTATTTTACCGACACAAAAACATCCCACCATGTCGAACGAACAAAATATCTGTCTGCATTTATAAAATTACACAGAAACTTCCTGTTTTCATCACAGCTGTCATTATTTAGTTTTATAAAATATGACGTTAGGCTACCCGCATAAAAACTGTGGATGGAAACGTGGCTATTGAAACAGATTTTTTGCGTCAGGCAAACCACAGTGTTTATTTGCGGTCGTTATAAATTGGCTAACAGTAAGGAAATTAACGTTGCGTTTTATCTCTGTTTTTCATGCGTTTTACGCCCCTTCGCATCCTCTCTCCTCGCATCTCTGGTGTTCATGAGCTGTCCACACGCTGAGACACCACTGCGCTCGCTCACATGTTATGAAAATAAATGCAAACACTACTGTAAGTTGCTATGGACAAGACTGTCTGTTAAAATGTAAAAATGGGTCCATGATTTTAGAAATATAGGTCTGGTGGGGGAGCGCCCCGGGAATGGTTTAGACACTAGCGGTTCTGGGGGCGTGCCAGGGGGGGCCAGTGCCCCTGTGACAACAATTTTGGACCTCCTTGTGGCCCCCCTAAATGTGGAGTATGAAATAATTTTTACATAACACATTTTTGCTATCGTTCTTTTTTTTTTACATCCGTTATTAGACAGTGACAACAATGATGATTATGAACATGGTCTTTTGCCTGCTAATGCCTGCAATGCAATGAAGAAAACGATATGACAACAATAACATCTAATGTAACTGGCCCCTCTAACAGTACAACTGGCCCCAGCTTGCCCCCCCCCCCCCCCCCCGCAGTTGAAATGGTCTAGAACCGCCACTGGGTATAGAGAGGTACTTACTTACCGACTTGATTGTCCCCATGGGGAAATTTTGTTGCAGTGTCATGTACACGTTTAAAGTGGCATTTAAATACAAAACAAAATGGACAATACAACTTTCATAACAGTTACATACCAATAAAACATTTAAAAAAAGACTAGCCTGCTGGCCTTACTGAGTTGATAGGAACATTAGGAACATTCCCTGTGGCTCAGTTGGTAGAGCATGGTGTTTGCAACGCCAGAATGGTGTGTGCAACGCCAGGGTTGTGGGTTTGATTCCCACGGGGGGCCAGTACAAAAAAAATAAAAAAAAATGTATGAAATGTATGCATTCACTACTATAAGTTGCTTTGGATAAGAGCGTCTGCTAAATGACTAAAATGTGAATGTAATTAGCCTGAGCTATTTAGGAAGGATATCACACCTGGCACAAATGATTGTGTAGTTCTGTTTTTCCTGCTGAGGGGTGCCCTATACCTGCGCCCAGAGGGGAGTAGTTGAAAGTCCGGGTACAGGGGGTGGCTTGGGTCTAAAATGATTTTTTGAGCCTTGCGGAGGGCCCTGACCTTAAAGATCTCATCCAGACCTGTCTGTTTGACTCCAAGTACCTTGCTGAAGGCCCTGACCTTAAAGATCTCATCCAGGCCTGTCTGTTTGACTCCAAGTACCTTGCTTGCTGTGGTGATAATCCTTCTCAGCATATTTCTCTGGCTGACAGTGGCATTGCCAAACCAACAAACAATACAAAAAGTTAAAATACTCTCAATGAAAGATTTGTAAAACAGAGTCAGTATAGTACAGTCTACATTAAAAGATCCCAGCTTTTTGAGAAAGTACAGTCTCTGTTGGCTCTTTATGTAGATCAGGTCTGTACATTTACTCCACTGAAGCTTATTGTCCAAGAGGGCACCCAGGTATTTGTATTCCTCTACAATCTCTATATTCTGACCTCTGATAGATGTTGCAGAGGTAGGTGTTGTACACTTCCTGAAGTCTATGCACATCTCTCTGGTCTTATTGGCATTGAGGACCAAGTGTGATTCCTCACACCACTCTACAAAGTCATCTAGGACCGGGCCATGATGTTCCTCGTCATCATGCAACAGGCTGATCAAGGCAGTGTCATCAGCGAACTTAACGAGGTGTCTGTCAGGATGGAAACTAGTACAACTATTAGTGTACAAGATGTACAGGAGTGGGGACAAAACACATCCCTGAGGAGAGCCTGTGTTGGTATTGCGTATGTCCGACACAAGGGGACCTATTCTGACTCGCTGTGAGCATTGGCTCAGGAAGTCCAACAGCCACAAAACCAGCCCCCATCTAAGGAGAAATCCAGAATGAGTCTCTGTGGCTGAATGTAGGGCTGGATTGTGTTGAAGGCAGAAGAAAAGTCAACAAACAGAACCCTAACATGGGATTTGGCACCATCTAGATGTCTATAGACCATGTTAAGAAGAGTACACCCTCTAGATGTCTATAGACCATGTTAAGAAGAGTACACCCTCTAGATGTCTATAGACCATGTTAAGAAGAGTACACCCTCTAGATGTCTGTAGACCATGTTAAGAAGAGTACACCCTCTAGATGTCTATAGACCATGTTAAGAAGAGTACACCCTCTAGATGTCTATAGACCATGTTAAGAAGAGTACACCCTCTAGATGTCTGTAGACCATGTTAAGAAGAGTACACCCTCTAGATGTCTATAGACCATGTTGAGGAGAGTACACCCTCTAGATGTCTATAGACCATGTTAAGAAGAGTACACCCTCTAGACGTCTATAGACCATGTTAAGAAGAGTACACCCTCTAGATGTCTGTAGACCATGTTAAGAAGAGTACACCCTCTAGATGTCTATAGACCATGTTAAGAAGAGTACACCCTCTAGATGTCTATAGACCATGTTAAGAAGAGTACACCCTCTAGATGTCTATAGACCATGTTGAGGAGAGTACACCCTCTAGATGTCTATAGACCATGTTAAGAAGAGTACACCCTCTAGATGTCTATAGACCATGTTGAGGAGAGTACACCCTCTAGATGTCTATAGACCATGTTAAGAAGAATACACACTCTAGATGTCTATAGACCATGTTGAGGAGAGTACACCCTCTAGATGTCTATAGACCATGATGAGGAGAGTACACCCTCTAGATGTCTATAGACCATGTTAAGAAGAATACACCCTCTAGATGTCTATAGACCATGTTAAGGAGGGTAAGAATGGCATCATCAACTCCTCTGCTAGGCTGATAGGCAAACTGAAATGGGTCGAGAAGCTTCTGGGTGACACTGAGAATATGACTTTTCACAAGTTTCTCAAGGCATTTGATTACTAAGGATGTCAAGACAACAGGGCGGTAGGCATTCAGCACAGAGGGTGTAGCCTACTGTACATTAAACTCGCGCGTTGCCCTACGTATGGAAAGAGGGAGTCACGTTCTCCCATAGAACTATATTCCCAAATAGCATGCACTTGTCATATAACCTTACATTTTGTATGGGAAACATGACCATCTGTCCTTTCTCTTTCCGCTTGTTGTCTTCCCTGTTTTTCCCTTGATTGTTAACACAGCAGAGCTGGAGCTAGTCTTTTGACAGGGACCTCCAGGTCCTGCCCTGGCCTGCCACTTCCTGAGACTGGAAACAGACAGCCTGCTGCTGACCCAGCCAGGACTTGCCCCACCTCCACCACCACACGCACACAAATACTTTGGCAAGTCCACCTGAACACTCACGTGAGCTACTTTTATGTTAGTTTGTGTGGTGAGGGGCCCTCAAAACTGGTGCCATAAATGTGGTCAATTAATTATCAGCTTGTACAGTCTCCCCAAGGCAAAGCTTGACTATAGTGCTATATACTGTACTGCAATAATATGTCATCTACTTGACCAGCGGCTAAGTAGAGTATATGTCCTTTGTGTCAAGTCTACTAATTCAAATTCAGAGAACAACACCCTCATGAGAGTATAGAAAACCATAGGGGGCCATAGGACTTTAGGAATGTAAATTGGCTTTGATGTTCAGCCAGAAGGATAGCACATAGCCTATAGCACGTACCAGAGGATGCCTAACGTAACCCAGGGAAGAGACAGAAGAGGAGCCATACACTCACTAGCACAAGCTAGTTAAAATGCATGTCAATGCAGACAGACACTACTGTTAATTGTGGAATCAGCAGCAGGTTGGGAAGTGAGGAGAGCAGCTTCCCATCGTGACCTTAACCAACCCGTTCTGCCACTAATCTATCTGCCTGAGTGGAGGTGTAGAGCCAGGCAGGCTGTCAGGCAGGCTGTCAGCAGGCTGTCAGGCAGGCTGAGGCTGTCAGGCTGGGAAATGTGAGCGCTGAGCACTTAACAGGCACAACAATCCTTGCCCACATCCTCCTTCCCTCCTCCCCCTCCCCTATTTTAGCCTTCCCCTGGTTTGTTCTCTGTGCTACGCTATGCTACAGCTGTAAGCTTGGCAAGGCTGCTAGTGTTTTCCTAGCTTGTTTTGCCTTTGCAATGACTTGTCATGAAGGATAGGGTTGAGGTAGAGAATAGGGTGGAGGTAGAGAGTAGGGTTGAGGTAGGGTGGAGGAAGAGGATAGGGTGGAGGTAGAGGGTAGAGGTAGAGGGTAGAAGCAGAGGGTAGGGTGGAGGAAGAAAGTAGGGTGGAGGTAAAGGGTAGGGTGGAGGAAGAAAGTAGGGTTGAGGTAGAGGGTAGGGTTGAGGTAGAGGGTAGGGTGGAGGTAGAGGTTAGGGTGGAGGTAGAGGGTAGGGTTGAGGTAGAGGTTAGGGTTGAGGTAGAAGTAGAGGGTGGAGGTAAAGGGTAGGGTGGAGGTAAAAGGTAGGGTGGAGGTAAAGGGTAGGGTGGAGGTAGAGGGTAGGGTGGAGGTAGAGGGTAGGGTGGAGGTAAAAGGTAGGGTGGAGGTAAAGGGTAGGGTGGAGGTAGAGGGTAAGGTGGAGGTAGGGCAAGGTAGAGGTAGAGGTTAGGGTGGAGGTAGAGGGTAGAAAGTAGGGTGGAGGTAGAGGGTAGGGTGGAGGTAGAGGGTAGGGTGGAGGTAGAGGATAGGGTGGATGTGGAGGGTAGGGTGGAGGTAGAGGGTAGGGTGGAAGAAGAGGGTAGGGTGGAGGTAGAGAGTAGGGAGGAGGAAGAGGGTAGGGTGGAGGAAGAGGGTAGGGTGGAGGTAGAGAGTAGGGAGGAGGAAGAGGGTAGGGTGGAGTAAGAGGGTAGGGTGGAGGAAGAGGGTGGGGTGGAGGTAAAGGGTAGGGTGGAGGTAGAGGATAGGGTGGAGGTAGAGGATAGGGTGGAGGTAGACGATAGGGTGGAGGTGGAGGGTAGGGTGGAGGAAGAGGGTAGGGTGGAGGTAGAGGAGTTCACCCATTTGGCTCCAAACACTGTAATTTATAGCTAGATCATAAAAGTTTGTGAATTATTGATGTACAGTATGTGGCTGAAGCCAGGATCCAAACTGACAGCTGCCAAAGCATCCTAAGTAAATACATTACAGTAAACAATGAGGAGCAGGTTACTATGTCTCTAAAAGACTGCATTAATCCAGCTAGGAGAAGAGAAGTAGGCCACTGTCTCAGTAACAAGGTGCAATGGTATTTGGATGTGCGCTCTGTGGCTGACATAGATGCTGCAGCAGGCCTATAAACACACACACACAACACGTGCACACACGCATACTAATGCCACAAAAACACTCACCAAATACACTGCTGCTACTGTCTATTATCTATCCTGTTGCCTAGTCACCTCTACCTACATATGTATATGTACATAGTTATTACCTCAATAGTTACCTCAATTACCTCGTACCCCAGCACATCGACTCGGTACTGGTACTCCCTGTATATAGCCATGATATTATCTCGTACCCCTGCTCATCGACTTGGTACTGGTACTCCCTGTATATAGCCATGTTATTATCTCGTACCCCTGCTCATCAACTCGGTACTGGCACTTCCTGTATACAGCCATGTTATTACCTCTTACCCCCGCACTTCGACTCGGTACTGGTACTCCCTGTATATAGCCATGTTTTTATCTCGTACCCCAGCACATCGACTCGGTACTGGTACTCCCTGTAAATAGCCATGTTATTATCTCGTACCCCTGCTCATCGACTCGGTACTGGTACTTCCTGTATATAGCCATCTTATTACCTCTTACCCCCGCACTTCGACTCGGTACTGGTACTCCCTGTATATAGCCATGTTATTATCTCGTACCCCAGCACATCGACTCGGTACTGGTACTCCCTGTAAATAGCCATGTTATTATCTCGTACCCCAGCACAGCGACTCGGTACTGGTACTCCCTGTATATAGCCATGTTATTATCTCGTACCCCAGCACATCGACTCGGTACTGGTACTCCCTGTATATAGCCATGTTATTATCTCGTACCCCAGCACATCGACTCGGTACTGGTACTTCCTGTATATAGCCATGTTATTATCTCGTACCCCTGCACTTCGACTCGGTACTGGTACTTCCTGTATATAGCCATGTTATTACCTCTTACCCCTGCACATCGACTCGGTACTGGTACTCCCTGTATATAGCCATGTTATTATCTCGTACCCCAGCACATCGACTCGGTACTGGTACTTCCTGTATATAGCCATGTTATTACCTCGTACCCCTGCACGTCGACTCTGTACTGGTACTCCCTGTATATAGCCATGTTATTATCTCGTACCCCAGCACATCGACTCGGTACTGGTACTTCCTGTATATAGCCATGTTATTACCTCTTACCCCTGCACATCGACTCGGTACTGGTACTTCCTGTATATAGCCATGTTATTATCTCGTACCCCAGCACATCGACTCGGTACTGGTACTCCCTGTATATAGCCATGTTATTATCTCGTACCCCAGCACATCGACTCGGTACTGGTACTTCCTGTATATAGCCATGTTATTATCTCGTACCCCAGCACATCGACTCGGTACTGGTACTTCCTGTATATAGCCATGTTATTATCTCGTACCCCAGCACATCGACTCGGTACTGGTACTTCCTGTATATAGCCATGTTATTATCTCGTACCCCAGCACATCGACTCGGTACTGGTACTTCCTGTATATAGCCATTTTATTTTTACTTGTTATTGTTATTCGTTACTCACAGTGTATTTACTCCTCGTCACTATTTCATTTTTTTATTTTTATCTTTAACTATGCATTGTTGGAAAATGACCTGTAAGTAACCTTTTTACTGTTAGTCCACACCTCCTGTTCATGAAGCATGTGACAAATAGCATTTTATTGGATTAATTGGAGGGGCTGAATAGAAGGAGTTGAATTTATATTATGGATTGCATTTATGTATATTTATATTGCAAGTGTATTCAAAAGTCTACTCTATTCAGGTATTTAGGTTGCATTATAAAGAAGAATGACACCAATGGGACTATTTGGCAGCCACCAAATATCCATGTAGACTAAAAGCATGATGCATCATTTGAGGATTATAATAGATTATCTCCATCACACTGCATTACCAAGAATGCAGGATGTCACGGATTGCCCTATAGCAGTTTTAGCATCACTCTGAGGACTACAGCGGATCAAATGACTTTGCAGGCTACAAATAGCCTACTGACAGGAGGGCTGTCACGTTCCGACTGTACATAGCACACTTTAGTCTTGCCTAGCGGATGTGTGCGCTGAACCTTCAGTTTGGGAGAGATCAGTTTGGGAGAGATGTTGATCAGCGGCATTAGTTGGGTATCGCCTTACCCTAGCTCAAGACCAAAAATGGTAAGTAGGCAAAAACAAAGTAGACTAAAATCGTTCCAATCCCGATTATAATTAAACGGTGGTGATTAGCTGGTTTTAGGACCATGCGGAGAGCAGCTGCCAGCCTGCAACCCTTTCTTTCACTTTTAGAGAGCAGAACGCAGACAGTGCCAGTTTGCTTTGGCAGTCAGCCGTTTAGGCAGTGCGCCAATTGCTTTGAATTTGACGTCGGCATTTGAACTCGGCCTTCTAAGCCTTGTTGTTATCTGATAGATATTAATGTGTTATCAATTAATTCAATTCGGAATTGGGAGGTGACCATTCGAAACCAAAAGCTATTTTATTGCTATTAAAATACAGGCTCTAATAGCTGTAGGCCTGATTGATATTTCAATTAATTTGACCAGTAGACTAGTGCAGTGTTGGTTTCATGTATTGGTATGAAAATAAACACAACTGAACTTGCTATTTAGAGCATTTCCCCCAAATAGATGTCATGGTTTTGACTTTAAAGACAATAACAATTGTAGGCAATAACACATGTACATGGTCATGCCGTGACATAATGATAATTGAGATAATGCAAATCATTAATTGTTACTTAGTTGGGATAACTTTTAAAATTTCTTACTGTAGGCCTACTTTTTAATTATCCCATTCCTGCATCCCTAATCCCCACCTGTAGCCCACTTCCCTCTGGTATAATGCATTTCCACGCTATCAGTCTTGCTTGTCCATCTTCCTCAATTAAAATGAGATATTCTTACAGATCAATCTTGTTGCTAAAACGTAATTCAAGTTATGTAACTATAGTGTGGATGTAGGGCTGTTTTAAAATATATATATATAATAATCACTCAGATGTGTAAACAACACAATAATATCAGACAGACAAGCTGTCCCGGGGAAAATGCGCGAGGCGCCCCCTCGTTGGCTACTATGGTGCAATCACTATTCTCCTAGCTGCCTTTCTGATACAACATGTTTCTATATTCTCCAAGCTGCATCGTTCGTTGATACAATGTTTCAATATTCTCAGAGCAACCATGTTGATACATTGCTTCAATACTCGCAAAATGTTTACCTTCCCATGGCGAAAAATGCAGACAGGCAAATGTATACATGTGCGGGAAGTGCACGAAGCAATGTTGACATTGTAGGCTTTGATGTAGGCTATGCTTTTTATTTATATTCACGTATAGGATTTATCTGGCATAGTTTGCATTTGCGGTCAGCTGTTTTATGCACCGGTACTTTCACATTGATGTCATTATTTGAAGTCGGCCTTGTTGTGACTTGATAGCACGTATTATGCATCTATTTCATGTTACACTGTGTGCGCCGTTCCACAAGTAAATGAGTCAATTTATGATGAGGTTGAGTAGTGGTTGACATTGTCCACGGCGCTCCACGCACCATTAAACATAATATTGCGGTGATAATTAATGCCTGGGGTCAATCACATCCCCAACCCACCACACCCCACATACCCGAGGTTTAGATGAACTGACGCCACTGATGTTGATGCAAGGGACTTGTGATATTGGATCCAGGACTAATGCATTTGATTACAATAAATCGCGCATAATGCGGGAAAACGTGACGAGAGATAAAGTTAATGCATGAAATCTCTGACACACTTTCCAACCTAACCTCCCCCCTTTCCACCACCGGAGGCACCATCACCACAGAAGTGCGGGGGGAGAGAGAGCGCGAGGAGAAAAAATAAATGGGGAGAGAGAGTAAACTGTATCGGCCTGTGAAATCACGCGCCGCACGCGGCTAAGCAAATGCATCCACGTGAGGACGATTCGAGAATGAGAGGAGTGCATTCAGTGGGAAGACTCGCGCTGCATGAAGCTATCACCAGCAGTCAGAAATTATAATCACCCGCGCTTTATAGCCTCTGTTACAATTGTAGAGGAAACTCAAATAGAGCATGGTGTACGGTTGGTTGGGGATGTTCTGAATGGGCGCTAAAATCATTCTGCGAACTGCAAGAACCCCCCCACACTCCGCACGCGATCATTCATAGAGCCAGTGGCCAATATTGACCACATAGAAACACTGGATTACAGTTCTGACAACAGGTTGGATGATCTGATTAGACATCCTGTGGGTAGTGGGTACGTTTAAATGTAGTTCACAGCACCCAGATTGCGCCAACACCTGACCTGACTGGCATGGTTCCAAATTGTGTGTGTATCCGGGCTTCTCAGTTAAATGCCATCACCCATTGCGTTGCTCTGTGAGGTTTACCTAATTGGGCAGCAGGTGAATATGGGGCTCTGGGTTAAACCAGCAGTAGCCTCACTCTCAATATTATGCAATCAGTTGAACTAGTTTGTGTTATTTAGATTAGGATGTATATGGATTACATCTGATGTTGTTTACTTCTGCTTGGTTTGATAAGATAAATCAAGAATGCATGTACTGTATCTCTCCCTCTGAGACCAATACATATCAAGGTCAACCATCTGTAGGTTAACTGAGCCATGCATTCATAGAGTCAAGTTGGATGACCTTCTCAATGAAGAAAAGAAAGAGAGCCACCATTCAAAACCGCCTCCAAGTTGCAGGCAGATGGCAGGAGTAAAAAATGCTGAGGCATGGGGCTCAGATATCCCACATTACCGCACCAGTGACCTTTTAACCTCTGTATTGACATCATGCAAACATCCGCAAATTGTATACAGTATTTAGCCTACCCGAATAGCCCATAAAAAATATCTAAGGCCAATAAAGTAGATGATGAATAAGTTAATAAAAACGTTTTTATATACAATTTTGACAAATAAATGACTAAGTAAGTTTAGTCAAGAATAAGTTTAGTCCTTCACTCTGCGGTCTAACTCATCCCAAACCATCTCAATTGGGTTGAGGTTGGGTGATTGTGGAGGCCAGGTCTTCTGATCCAGCACTACCATCACTCTCCTTCTTGGTCAAATAACCCTTACACAGCCTGGAGGTGTGTTGGGTCATTGTCCTGTAGAAAAACAAATGATAGTCCCACTAAGCGCAAACCAGATGGGATGGCGTATCGCTGCAGAATGCTGTGGTAGCCATGCTGGTTAAGTGTGCCTTGAATTTTAAATAAATCACTGACAGTGTCACCAGTAAAGCACCCCCACACCTCCTCCTCCATGCTTCATGGTGGGAACCACACATGCGGAGATCATCCGTTCACCTACTCTGCATCTCACAAAGACACGGCGGTTGGAACCAAATCTCTCAAATTTGGACTCATCAGACCAAAAGACAGATTTCCACTGGTCTAATGTCCATTGCTCGTGTTTCTTGGCCAAAGCAAGCTTCTTCTTCTTATTGGTGTCCTTTAGTAGTGGTTTCTTTGCAGCAATTCGACCAGGAAGGCCTGATTTACTCAGTCTCCTCTGAACAGTTGATGTTGAGATGTGTCTGTTACTTGAACTCTGAGGTGCAGTTAACTCTAATGAACTTATCGTCTACAGCAGAGGTAACTCTGGGTCTTCCTTTCCTGTGGTGGTCCTCATGAGAGCCAGTTTCATCATAGCGCTTGGTGGTTTTTGCAACTGCACTTGAAGAAACGTTCAAAGTTCTTGACATTTTCCAGATTGACTGACCTTCATTTCTTAAAGTAATGATGGACTGTTGTTTCTCTTTGCTTATTTGAGCTGTTCTTGCCATAATATGGACTTGGTCTTTTACCAAATAGGGATATCTTCTGTATACCACCCCTACTTGTCACAACACAACTGATTGGCTCAAATGCATTAAGAAGGAAAGAAATTCCACAAATTAACTTTTAACAAGGCACACCTGTTAATTGAAATGTATTCCAGGTGACTACCTCATGAAGCTGGTTGAGAAAAGGCCAAGAGTGTGCAAAGCTGTCATCAAGGCAAAGGGCGGCAACTTTGAAGAATCTCAAATCTCAAATATATTTTAGATTTGTTTAGCACTTTTTTGGTTACTACATGATTCCATATGTGTTATTTCATAGTTTTGATGTCTTCACTATTATTCTACAATGTGGAAAATAGTAAAAATAAAGAAAAACCCTTACATGAATAGGTGTGTTCAAACTTTTGACTGGTACTGTATATATACTTGGCATATATTCTTGGCATGTAGGTTTCACACTTATGGGTAGTACAAACTGGGTATGGGGAGGAAAATGGGCAGGGTATATGCAAATAAATACTGTAGTATAATATACTAATTACTGCAGTGTTTTTGCAGACTGTAGTGTTTTTGCCGACATTACTGTAGTATTTACTGTAGTGCTTTTGCGATCTGTAGTATACTACAGTAAATACGTATACTACAAAATTATATAGTAAGTACTACACATGATCGATGGTATCCCTCGATCATGTGTAGTACTTACTATATAATTTTGTAGTTATACAGTGTGTACAATTGTACAGTGTGTACAATTCTACAATATACTACAGTTTACTACAGAATTCTATAGTAAGTATTGTAGCATTCTATAGTAAACTGTAGTCATTTTTTATGTGGGAAGTTGCGTGAACTTCAAGCACTGTCACATATCATCGTCAATCTTTTTTGCAGTTTTTTCAAGTGCACCTTTGTATGCTTGAAAGAAAACATACACTTGTTGGATATTACACCTGTTTCAGAACTTATATCAATCAGTATTCATTGTGTTTTCCAAGTTCACGCATGGGAGGATAATGCACAAAAAGCATGATGGTCCTGTTATAAAGTTGAATTGTTCTCATCTCCATCTCGCAACTTTCTAAACATATAGAATTGGACATACGGTACTAGCCTTATAAAATTGTTTCAAATCGTATTAAGTCGACCCCCTTTCTAACATGCTGATGAAGAGACACTTTAAACGTAAAACCTTATCATGCAGGACATTTGGGAACGTATTTTACACACAAATACGCACGACTGCAGAGAGAAACAAACACAATAAAACATGCTAAATACTCTTTAAATTATTTTAAAAATCATCACCATTCTCTGCGCAAAATGTATAACTCCAATGCCAAATTCAATATTGAGCTACAAAAAAAGTATTGCTATGCGACTGATATATAAAATGTATGCAATAACAAAATATAAATTGAAAATGAGCAATCAATGGAAATAACAAAACATATAATCGCAATCATAGCACTTACCACCGGGACTGTCCATGTTTCTTGATGTGTCTTGTTTGCTGTGATGAATGAAGTTCGACTTGTCAATATACAGCTGCTTCTGAATGTCAATATGCAGGATCAATACTAAACTACAGACAGGTGATAGTCGAGAACTACCTGTGCGAAAAATACCTGACCCATGGAACGAGCGCACAGTTGAAGACAATCGAATTGATCTGTCGACGACAGAACACTCCGTAGTATACTGTAAGCACAGTTATGTCCAGCTGTATTTTATGCAGAACAGTTATGTCCAACTGTCTCAGGTGTGCAGGATATATTATTATTGCATGCTACCTGGATCCGTTCTGCACTGTGCTAGTGAGTTGCTTGGTTCAGCGGAAGGGAGTGTCGCGAGCAGAGAACAAGTGATTTTAATAAAACATCCCTATAATTCACAGCTCCACCAGCATCTCCGAGGATGAACTGAACTGTAAACTAGACCAAACAACACACACTACACTCACTTCCACATCAATCACGTTTTCAGGTGGCTTAAAAAAATGTGACTTGCTTCTGCGTCCTCTTTCAACTTCTGTTGTGTCTGTTTGGATGTATCTCATCTCACTATATGTCTCATTTGAACTCTCCTTTCACTATCTCTTTCCGTCCTTTTACTTTGTAATGCGTTCTCATTGGCCGCTATCTAGAGCTGGGAGGGAGATTTGATGCGCTTATGTGACCATGCTACGCGTTTAGTAAAGCCACGGTGCATGTGCGCTCTGCATGTGCCGGGGCGTGCGCCGCCCTACTGACATACTGTACATTTTATACATACCATAATACCGAGCGTGCGATAACGAGAAGTGGGCGGATGAGGCACATGCACAATGGGCGGCACACACCGTGACTGGTCTGGAAGTTGTTAGTAGCGGACTGTGCCGCTTGAAGTTGATGGCCGAACATTCAGACCATGTGTTTTACGAACAAATAAACAAACAAGTGACACATGTTGTCCTAAATGTATGTGTGAGTGAGTGTTTGTGTTTGTGGAGGAAATGTAGGCTGTCACTTCAGCATACAGTATTTTACTGTGGCAGGATTATTCACATCCCCTCAGTAACATTCAATTGCAGTTCATTATTTTGTCACTAGAGCGCGCTACAACGTTAGCAAACCCATCTTTGTAGCCTCAATTCTCCACACATTCAGTTTTCTGACGTGTTTGGGTGAGTTCAAGAGGATCACTTTTGTCAAGCCTTCCAAAGTGTGTTGCATTATGAGGATCAACATTGTCTGACTTGTGCCTACATGACAACGGCATGACTTTACAAAAACAATACGATCAAAGATCATGAAGTTTTGACTGCATTCGACTGCAAGTTTCTGCAGTTGCTCATCATCAACTTCATGTTGCAGACAGCGGGAGCCTTGTTATGGGAGCCTCTATTGTCAGCCAATCATTAGGGTGTTTTTGTTTGACCAACGCAAGCGTGACCAAATTCATGACTGGAATCGGTCATTTGTACATTGATAGACTCCAATGTACAAATTATTGTGATATTTCAGTCTCTCTCACCAATTGAATTGATAGTACAATGTACACACATACAGTACCAGTCAAAAGTTTGGACACACCTACTCATTCAGGGTTTTTCTTTATTTTTACTATTTTCTACATTGTAGAGTAATAGTGAAGACTTCAAACTATGAAATGACACATGGAATCATGTAGTAACCAAAAAAGTGTTAAACAAATCAAAATATATTTTATATTTGAGTAGCTTCACAGTAGCCACCCTTTGCCTTGATGACAGGTAATTTGTACATTGATAGACTTCAATGTACATGTTAGATCTGCTCCTGCCACACCCTCTAGTGCTCATCCTGTGTCTCCTTGACCTGTCGCCACTCCCCCAGTGCTCTCTCTCTCTCTGTGTGTGTGTGTGTGATTGTGTGGGCGGAGACAGGTGTGCTGGAGTCAGAGCAGATCCCCACCAGCTGCGACCTGTTCCATAATCAAGACCTCTACATATACTCAGTCCTGCCTCTTCCACTCTGCCAGATCGTAATCTCTGCTCAGTCAGTCCATGTTTCTAGCTGTTTGTTCCTGTTTAGATTCTGTTTTCCCTTGCCTGATGCAGTTTTCCTCTCCGCTACAGTTCTGCCTGCTCTGACTCTGGTCCCTGTCTCCAGTCCGACTTCTCGTCAGTCCTGCTACTCTGTCCTGGATTCCCCACTCTACTACTCCCTTGGATTCCCCTCCGGACCTGCTTACCATGTCCCAACACCTCTCACTCCAGCCTCTGCCTCCGCACCTGGTTTCGGCAACCCGCCTGAGCTTCCCCTGGCCTGCACTCAGTCTTCCCCCCCGTTTTTCAATAAATACCTGGGTTACCTCATCCCAGTCTCCTCGTCTGAGTCTGCTCTTGGGTTCCCCTGTTCCGCTCCACGTGACAGTACAAATGATTGTGATATTTTAGTCTCTCACAAATTGAATTGATTGGACAATATACACACGTATATTAACAGTTTGTGAGGGTGTAATATGGGGGTTGGAGCCATGTGTACTAATAAAAACTTTTATAAACAATGGCAATCCTGCCTTGTTACGTTGAGCCTTGCTGTTGGAAAACCACATTGGTGTCCGACTTGGCTGTTGCAGATGCACCTCCCCCGACTTCATTCCTCAACTTTCATCTGCAGAGGATTGCTTCAGCCTTACCACTCAAACGAGCCCCCTCTCTTCGGGCAAATGGTTGAGATGGCCATTTGCGCAGATAACTGATTGATCATAACTTTTGGATGCATTTACATTTATACAGGCAGCCCAATTCTTCACAAATGTTTTACAAATTTGTATTTTGGCTAATCAGATAAATTCTAAAAAGATCTGATGTGAAAAGATCTGATGTGAATAGTCAAAAGACCAATTAGTGGGGAAAAAAAGATCAGAATTGAGCTGCATGTGTAAATGCAGCCTTTTGAGTTCTTTAGATGAATTTGTAGTGATTTGTACTATTAGGATTGAGCAGTAGGTTACCATGATATTACACCTAGGTCTACTAGGCCTACTTGATGATGAAGATGTTGCGTAAACACATTGTTCGTTTGTTTGTCTTTCTCAAGTAATTTTGCATTAAGACTTGTTGTAGCTGTGTTTATTTTTTATCTGTCAACTACCTAAACCTACTTAATAATCTGCGCTACTATCCTACCTACCGTTTCACCATCCATTTGTAAATTAGGTGTGCAGGCCTACAGCTGTACTGCCAGGAAATATAGCACTCTCCGCTCTTATGTAAATCATTCCCTGACAGAATTCATTTGGTGTCAGATTCGAACTGCATCAAATTATGAAGTGTGTGTTGGTCGACTCATGCACATGTCATGATGAGAACATATTATGGCAGGGCACGCAAATAATTACAGGGTGCTCTTGCTGTTTGGGCACTGAATGGAACAGAACAGAACAAGTCGCTACCAACACAGACACCTGC
>NC_138305.1:98037500-98050000 GCF_965601325.2 Salmo salar | reverse complement strand
AATTATCAAAACCCAGAAAAGAGCCTTTAAATTCTAAAATGAAGTGATTCCCAAACCTTCCATAACAAAGCCATCATTTACAGAGAAATGAACCTGGAGAAGAGCCCCCTTAGCAAGCTGGTCCTGGGGCTTTTTTCACCAACACAAACAGACCCACAGAGCCCCAGGACAGCAACACAATTAGACCCAGCTAAATCATGACAAAACAAAAAGAGAATTACTTGACACATTGGAAAGAATTTACAAAAAATCAAAGCAAACTAGAATGCTATTTGGCTCTAAACGGGAGAGTACACAGTGGCAGAATACCTGACCACTGTGATTGACCCATATTTAAGGGCATTTTTGACTACGTACAGACTCAGTGAGCATATCCTTGCTATTCAGAAAGGCTGCCGTAGGCAGACCGGGCTCTCAAGAGAAGACAGGCTATGTGCACACTGCCCACAAAATGAGGTGGAAACTGAGCTGCACTTCCTAACCTCCTGCCAAATGTATGACCATATTAGAGACACATATTTCCCTCAGATTACACAGACCCACAAAGAATTCAAAAACAAATCCAATTTTGATAAACTCCCATATCTATTGGTTGTGTGACATCACAGCAGCAAGATGTGTGACCTGTTGTCACAAGAAAAGGGCAACCAGTGAAGAACAAACACCATTGTAAGCACAACCTATATTTCTGATTATTTATTTTCCCTTTTGTACTTTAACTATTTGCACATCATTACAACACTGCATATATACATAATTTGACATTTGAAATGCCTTTATTATTTTGGAACTTTTGTAAGTGTAATGTTTACTGTTTATTTTTTATTGTTTATTTCACTTTTGTTTATTATCTATTTAACTTGCAATGTAAACATATGTTTCTCATGGCAATAAAGCCCCTTAAATTGAATTTAAATTGAATTGAGCGAAAGAGAGAGAGAGGGGCTAGGGTGAGAGAGAGAGAGAGAGAGAGGTTGGCGAGAGGGAGAGAGAGAGAGAGAGGTTGAGGGGTGAGACAGAGAGAAGCGGGGGGAGAGAGAGAAGGAGAAAGAGGGTTAGAGAACAGAGAGATAGGACTCTGATCTATCTTCATTATCCTCCACTCTGCAGTCTCCCAGACAGTCACATCATAAATCTCCCCCTGCAGCACACTTCACTGACACTGAAACACAAACACTGCTAACCCCTGACCTCCCCTGCGGCTGCTATTACTGACATACACACACAGTTCAATAGACCGTTGCACACAGCTCATACACACAGTTCAATAGACCGTTGCACACAGCTCATACACACACAGTTCAATAGACCGTTGCACACAGCTCATACACACACAGTTTAATAGACCGTTGCGCACAGCTCATACACACACAGTTTAATAGACCGTTGCGCACAGCTCATACACACACAGTTCAATAGACCGTTGCGCACAGCTCATACACACACAGTTCAATAGACCGTTGCGCACAGCTCATACACACACAGTTCAATAGACCGTTGCGCACAGCTCATACACACACAGTTCAATAGACCGTTGCGCACAGCTCATTCACACACAGTTCAATAGACCGTTGCGCACAGCTCACACACACACACAGTTCAATACACTGTTGCGCACAGCTCACACACACACAGTTCAATACACTGTTGCGCACAGCTCACACACACACAGTTTAATAGACCGTTGCACACAGCTCACACACACACAGTTCAATAGACCGTTGCACACAGCTCACACACACACAGTTCAATAGACCGTTGCACACAGCTCATACACACACAGTTCAATAGACCGTTGCACACAACTCATACACACACAGTTCAATAGACCGTTGCACACAGCTCATACACACACAGTTCAATAGACCGTTGCACACAGCTCATACACACAGTTCAATAGACCGTTGCACACAGCTCATACACACACAGTTCAATAGACCGTTGCACACAGCTCATACACACACAGTTCAATAGACCGTTGCACACAGCTCATACACACACAGTTCAATAGACCGTTGCACACAGCTCATACACACACAGTTCAATAGACCGTTGCACACAGCTCATACACACACAGTTCAATAGACCGTTGCACACAGCTCATACACACACAGTTCAATAGACTGTTGCGCACAGCTCATTCACACACAGTTCAATAGACTGTTGCGCACAGCTCATTCACACACAGTTCAATACACTGTTGTACACACCTCACACACACACAGTTCAATACACTGTTGTACACTGTTCACACACATAAAAGAAGCAAGACATGGTCAATACACACAAGTATGTAAACAGAGCACACACCCACAAGCATGGTTGAAAATGCACATGTATACACACACGTGCACACACCCACACACATCCATGAAAATACACACTCAACATTTAGTTGTGTGATACTGTCACGCCCTGGCCATAGAGAGGTTTTTATTCTCCATTTTGGTTAGGCCAGGGTGTGACTAGGGTGGGCATTCTATGTTCCTTTTTCTATGTTTTGGTATTTCTTTGTTTTTGCCCGGTATGGTTCTCAATCAGGGACAGCTGTCTATCGTTGTCTCTGATTGGGAACCATACTTAGGTAGCCTTTTCCCACAGGGTTGGTGTGGGCAGTTGTTTTCCTTTTGGTGTGTTCACCTGACAGAGCTGTTGCGTTTTGTTCCACTTTGTTTTTTGTTTCAGTGTTCAGTTATAATAAACATCATGAACACGTACCATGCTGCACCTTGGTCCTCTCCTTGCAACAACCGTTACAGATACACTCATTCTAGTATCATTATGGAGCGGATAATATTATCTAGCATTATGTAATGACTTTTGTTGAGTCATTTTGATGTTAAGAAATCAGATCAGTTGTGACAAATGTATTCTGGGATTATGTCGACATTTGTGATACACATTAGTACTATGTTCATTACAGAGAAAATGTCATTATGTTAGCGTTTTGAAATTACTTTCTCTTTGACTTCTGTTCCAACAGTCATAAAAAAATTGGATGATTTGTGTAGAATGTATACAGGGATTATGCTACTGTCATGGCAAATATAGGACCAGTTTATCTACATCTGCTATGTCAATATTGACATCCATATGAATGCTGTATTATTTCTAGACTTTGCTGCACCATATCAACAGCTCCTGCTTCTGAATCTTCACCTCATTAATCGTTATTAAAGAACACCTAACAGTAGGTCAGAACAGCTGAAGATGGATTTGAAAGAATTTATTAGGTCACTACTTGACACCAACAAACACCCCATAGTATCTGGCTCTCTGTCCTCCCTAAAGCGTGGCATTGAATGGTTCAGCTGACTTTTAGCCCTCCATAACTGGCTACGTGACTACTGCAGCTCTGTGGGTGTAACATTTATTCATCATTTTGATACCTTCTGGAAACAAAGCTTGTATTAAAAAATTATTTGGGTTCCTGGATCCTTTCACAGCATTATAAGGCTGCGTTGAGACAATGACTTATCAATGACTTCTCAAGCCCAGCTCATTTAATCCCTACCATTGTGTCGCTGAGTTGTCATAATGCGTCAGCAAATGTACATTATCCCAGGGGTGATGGAAGACATAATGTAAGTAACCTAATTTATGGCCCTCTTACTGCCCCGAATGCCTCTGCTGATCATACGGCTATTGTATGCAGTAATCATGTCAAAATCAAATCTAATTTTATTGGTCACATACACATGTTTAGCAGATGTTATTGTGAGTATAGCGAAATGCTTGTGCTTCTAGTTCCGACAGTGCAGCAATATCTAACATGTAATCTAATAATTCCACAACTACCTAATACACACAAATCTAAGTAAAGGAATGTATATACATATAAATATATGGATGAGCAATGACAGAGCGGCATAGGCAAGATGCATTAGATGGTATAAAATACAGTATATTCATTTATCCTTTATTTAACTAGGCAAGTCCGTTAAGAACAAATTCTTACTTACAATGACAGCCTAGGAACAGTGGGTTAACTGCCTTGTTCAGGGGCAGAACGGCTGATTTTTACCTTGTCAGCTCGTGGATTTGATCGAGCAACCTTTTGGTTACTGGCCCAATGTTCTAACCACTAGGTTACCTGTCGCCCCAATTTGAGATGAGTAATGCAAGATATGTAAACATTATTAAAGTGGCATTAATAAAGTAACTAGTGATCCATTTATTAAAGTGGCCAATGATTTAAAGTCTGTATGTAGGAAGCAGCCTATCTGTGTTAAACAGCCTGATGGCCTTGAGATAGAAGCTGTTTTTCAGTCTCTCTGTCCCAGCTTTGATGCACCTGTACTGACCTCGCCTAATCATGTGCCTATGAACCAGAGTTATACTGTTAGCACTGAGGCGGTGTGCCCAAGCAGGAAGTCCGCTGTGTGCAGCTCACCCTGCACTAAAATAAATAACCTGAGCATGTCTACCTCTGCTAAGCTTCCCAGTAAAGCAATAAATACAATCAAGCATCCCAGAAAAGTGCTAAAAATAGCCCACTTTCACATATGTAGCTTAAGAAACAAGGTTCATGAAAAAAATGATTTGCTAGTAACAGATGACATTCATATTCTGACAATCTCTGAAACTCACTTTGATAATACCTTTGATGATACAGTGGTAGCAATTCGGTTATAAGAGCTACAGAAAAGACAGACATTACAAAGGTTTATATTCAGAAACACATTCCTGTAAAGCTTAGAGAGGATCTCATGTTAAATACTGTTGAAGTAATATGGCTGCAGGTTCATCTGCCTCACCTAAAGCCCATTCTGGAGGGAAGCTGCTATAGACCACCATGTGCTAACAGTCAGTATCTGGATAACATGTGTTTGTTTTTAAAATGTTTTATTTCACCTTTATTTATCCAGGTAGGCCAGTTGAGAACAAGTTCTCATTTACAACTGCGACCTGGCCAAGATAAAGCAAAGTAGTGTGACACAAACAACAACAGAGTTGCACATGGAATAAACAAACGTACAGTCAATAACACAATAGATAAAGTCTATATACAGTGTGTGCAAATGGCATAAGAAGGTAAGGCAATAAATAGGCAATTGTAGCGAAGTAATTACAATTTAGCAAATTAACACTGGAGTGACAGATGTGCAAGTAGAAAAACTGGTGTGCAAAAGAGCAAAAAAGTTAATAAAAACAATATGGGGATGAGGTAGGTAGATTGGATGGGCTATTTACAGATGGGCTGTGTACAGCTGCAGCGACCGGTAAGCCGCTCAGATAGCTGATGCTTAAAGTTAGTGAAGTTATAAGTCTCCAACTTCAGCGATGTTTGCAATTCGTTCCAGTCATTGGCAGCAGAGAACTGGAAGGAAAGGCAGCAAAAGGTAGGTGTTGGCTTTGGGGATGAGATATAGTGAGATATACCTGCTGGAGCGTGTGCTACAGGTGGGTGTTGTTATGGTGACCAGTGAGCTGAGATAAGGCGGAGCTTTACCTAGCAAAGACTTATTGATTAGCTGGAGCCAGTGGGTCTGGCGACGAATATGTAGCGAGGGCCAGCCGATGAGAGCGTACAGGTCGCAGTGGTGGGTGGTATATGGAGCTTTGGTGACAAAACAGATGGCACTGTGATAGACTGCATCCCGTTTGCTGAGTAGAGTGTTGGAGGCTATTTTGTAAATGACATCGTCGAAGTCGAGGATCGGTAGGATGGTCAGTTTTACGAGGGTATGTTTGGCAGCGTGAGTGAAGGAGGCTTTGTTGCGAAATAGGAAGCCGATTCTAGATTTCATTTTGGATTGGAGATGTTTAATATGAGTCTGGAAGGAATAGTTTACAGTCTAGCCAGACACCTAGGTATTTATAGTTGTCTGAATATTCTAAGTCAGAACCGTCCAGAGTAGTGATGCTAGTCGGGTGGGTGGGTGCGGGCAGTGATCGGTTGAAAAGCATGCATTTAGTTTTACTAGTGTTTAAGAGTAGTTGGAAGCCACGGAAGGAGTGTTGTATGGCATTGAAGCTCGTTTGGAGGTTTGTTAAAACACAGTGTCCAAAGAAGGGCCAGATGTATACAGAATTGTGTTGTCTATGTAGAGGTGGATCAGGGAATCACCCGCAGCAAGAGCGACATAGTTGATATATACAGAGAAAAGAGTTGGCCCGAGAATTGAACCCTGTGGCACCCCATAGAGACTGCCAGAGGTCCAGACAACAGGCCCTCCGATTTGACACACTGAACTCTATCTGAGAAGTAGTTGGTGAACCAGGCGAGGCAGTCATTTGAGAATCCAAGGCTATTGAGTCTGCCGATAAGAATACGGTGATTGACAGAGCATATAATACGTTTTGTAGTGATTCCTGTCACACATGCTCCCGCTCTCCCTCCCTGGCACTCGATGGCACCAGGCTGCCCAGCATTACGCACTCTTGCCACCATCATTACGCACACCTGTGTCCCTCGTGACGCGCATTAGCGATTCATTGGACTCACCTGGACACAGTCCTTCCCTATATCCGTCTGTTCCCCAACTCTGTTCCCCGCTTCTGCATTAATTGTCATATGCCGTTGTTTTACCTGGTTCTGACGCTGTTCCTGTCCTGTTCCATGTCTGTGCAAAATTAAATGTTCACTCTCCGTACCTGCTTCTGCATTCTTACAGAATGCAGAAGACACCAAATGAAGCATCGGGGAGTGCTTGCTTTTCGGGTTGGTGGTGACATCGGTCGCGGGGGCAGCCGCCAGTGGAACTGAGGGTGCCTTAGCTGGCTCATTGGGCTTCCATGCCCTAGCTGGCTCGAGGGGTTTCCTTGCCCCGGTTGGCTCGGCAGGCGCCTATCACCACATCAGGCCTCAGCCGTATCGTCGAGATTTTAGGCCCAGCCGGCTTGTCCAGTGCCCGTGCCTCGGCCGGCCCATCAGGCTTGCCCAGGTGGGACACCGGGTGGCGGCCCTAGAGGGGGGGTACTGTCACGCCTGCTCCCGCTCTACCTCCCTGGGGCTCGAGGGCCCAGCATTACGCACTCCAGTCACCATCATTACGCACTCCTGCTTCCCTCGTCACGCGCATCAGCGATTCATTGGACTCACCTGTGTTATTACCTCCTCTATATCTGTCTGTTCCCCAGCTCTGTTCCCCAGCTCTGTTCCCCGCTTCTGCATTAATTGTTGTATGAGATGTTTTACATGGTTCTTCTAAGAAAATTTAGGCATGGCATGCCAGTAACAAACACTGACACTACAAATCCAAGCATAGCTGACCTAATTATGAAAGACAAGCATTGTAATTTTGAATTCCATAAAGTGAGTGTGAAAGAGATGAAAAAATTATTGTTGTCTATCAACAATGACAAGCCACCGTGATCTGACAACTTGGATGGAAAATTACTGAGGATAAAGCAGACAATATTGCCACTCCTATTTGCCATATCTTCAATTTAAGCCTACTAGAAAGAGTGTGCCCTCAAGCCTGGAGTCATTCCCTTACTTAAAAATAGTAAACCCCCCTTTACTGGCTCAAATAGCCAACCTATCAGCCTATTATCAAACCTTAGTAAACTTTTTTATTTGTATTTATTTTTTGTTATTTTTTACCCCTTTTTTCTCCCCAATTGGTAGTTAAAGTCTTGCCCCATCGCTGCAACTCCCGTGCGGACTCGGGAGAGGCAAAGGTCGAGAGCTGTGCGTCCTCCGAAACACGTCCATGCCAAGCCGCACTGCTCCTTGACACACTGCCCGCTTAACCCGGATGTCAGCCTTACCAAGGTGTTGGAGGAAACACTGTACAGCTGGTGACCTGAAGTCAGCGCGCATGCGCCCGGCCACCACAAGTAGTCGCTAGAGCGCGATGGGACAAGGACATCCCAGCCGGACGAAGCCTCCCGTAACCCGGACGATGCTGGGCCAATTGTGCACCGCCTCATGGGTCTCCCGGTCACGGCTGGCTGCGACACAGCCCGGGATCAAACCCGGATCTGTATTGACACCTCTAGCACTGCGATGCTGTGCCTTAGACCGCTGCACGACTCGGGAGGCCATAAACCTTAGTAAACTTTTTGACAATATTGTGTTTGACCAGACACAATGCTATTTTACAGTATACAAATTGACAACAGACTTTCAGCACGCTTATAGGGAAGGACATTGAACAAGCACAGCTCTTACATAAATGACTGATGATTGGCTGAGAGAAATTGATAATCAAATAATTGTGGGGGCTGTTTTGTTTGACTTCAGTGTGGCTTTTGACATTACCGATCATAGTCTACTGCTGGAAAAACTTGTGTGTTATGGCTTTACACCCCCTGCTATGTTGTGGATAAAGAGTTACCTGTCTAACAGAACACAGAGGGTGTTCTTTAATGGAAGCCTATGCAACATAACCCAGGTAGAATTAGGAATTCCCCAGGGCAGCTGTCTAGGCCCCTTCGTTTAAAAAAATCTTTACTAATGACATGCTACTGGCTTTGAGTAAAGCCAGTGTGTCTATGTATAACTCAACACTATACACGTCAGTGACTGAAATGACTGCAACACTTAACAAAGAGTTGCAGTTAGTTTCAGAATGGGTGGGAAGGAATAAGTTAGTCCTAAATATTTCTAAAACTAAAAGCATTTGTATTCACTTGTTACGGGCGTCGTAAGGAGTGGACCAAAATGCAGCGGGTATATTGATCATCTTCTTATTTATTAAAGAAAGAACACTTAAACAAAACAAACGACGAAAACAGTCCCGTAAGGTGCACAGACTATACAGGAAACAACCACCCACCAAACACAAGAGAAAACTAACCCAACTAAATATGGCCTCCAATTAGAGGCAACGACAACCAGCTGCCTCTAATTGGAAGCCCTACCAAAACCCCAACATAGAAATAGAAAAACTAGATAAACACATAGAAAAAGAAAATGTAGAACATTAACCAAAAAACAAACACCCCCTGCCACGCCCTGACCAAACTTCAATAACAAATAACCCCTTTTACTGGTCAGGATGTGACAGTACCCCCCCAAAGGTGCAGACCCCGAATGCACCTCAAAACAAAAACCCCACAAAAATTAATCCCAAACTTAAAGGGAGGGAAGGGAGGGTGGCCACCGTCAACGACGGCTCCCGTGCTACACCCCCCCAATCCTCCAACTACGGAGGTGGCTATGGCTCCGGCCTTAGTCCCCATTCTAACCTGCCCACCCCCGCTGAAGGCTCAGGGCTGTAGACCACTGCTGAAGGCTCTGGGCTGAGGTGCGTCGCTGGAGACCTCGGGGCTGAGGTGCGTCGCCGGAGACCTCGGTGCTGAGGTGCGTTGCCGGAGACCTCGGTGCTGAGGTGCGTTGCCGGAGACCTCGGTGCTGAGGTGTGTCGCTGGAGACCTCGGTGCTGAGGTGCTGTCGCTGGAGGCCTCGGGCTGTGGGCCGTCTCCGCAGGCCCCGGACTGTGGGCCGTCTCCGCAGGCCCCGGACTGTGGGCCGTCTCCGCAGGCCACGGACTGTGGGCCGTCTCCGCAGGCCACGGACTGTGGGCCGTCTCCGCAGGCCACGGACTGTGGGCCGTCTCCGCAGGCCACGGACTGTGGGCCGTCTCCGCAGGCCACGGACTGTGGGCCGTCTCCGCAGGCCCCGGACTGTGGGCCGTCTCCGCAGGCCCCGGACTGTGGGCCGTCTCCACAGGCCCCGGACTGTGGGCCGTCTCCACAGGCCCCGGACTGTGGGCCGTCTCTGTCTGTTCTGGACTGTAGGACAATGCCGGAAGCTCTGGACGGGGAACTGTCGCCGGAAGCTCTGGACGGGGAACTGTCGCCGGAAGCTCTGGACGGGGAACTGTCGCCGGAAGCTCTGGACGGGGAACTGTCGCCGGAAGCTCTGGACGGGGAACTGTCGCCGGAAGCTCTGGACGGGGAACTGTCGCCGGAAGCTCTGGACAGGGACTGCGCACTGAAGGCCTGATGCGTGGGGCTGGCTTTGGAGGTGCCAGACTATTGACACGCACCTCAGGGC
Source organism: Salmo salar (assembly GCF_965601325.2). NCBI lineage: Eukaryota > Metazoa > Chordata > Actinopteri > Salmoniformes > Salmonidae > Salmo > Salmo salar. The sequence continues at coordinate 98,040,051 of NC_138305.1, read as the reverse complement.
TAGTGCGAGGAGCAGGAAGAGGACGTACTGGACTGGAGCGCACAGCCTGCACAACCCGTCCTGGCTGAGTTGTCACTGTAGCCCTGCACGGGCGGAGTGCTGGCACAGGGTGAACTGGGCTGTGCTGAGGAATGATGGCTGCCGTGCATAGAGCAGGCACAGGGCAGCCTGGGCCTAGGAGAAGCACTGGTGGCCAGATGTACTGAGCAGGCATACTCCTTCCTAGCTGGATGCCCACTCTAGCACGGCACTTGCGTGGGGCTGGTATCGGCCGCACCGGACTGTGCGTGCGGATGGGCGAGACCGTTGGCACTTCCGCATAGCACGGTGCTCTCCACGCCAAACGCTCCCCATAATAAGTACGGGGAGTTGGCTTAGGGCTCACCCCTGGCCCAGCCAATCTACACATGTGCCCCCCCCACAATTTTTTGAGGGGCTGCCTCCTCTCCTCCTGAAATGGAGGATATAATGCCTCCTACCTCCGTCGCTCTGCCTTTGCTGCCTCCAGAACCTCCTTCGGTCGCTGGTACTCCCCAGCCTGCCTCTAGCGACCCTTTCCATCTAGTATTTCCTCCCATGTCCACGACTCCAAGTAGCTCTTCTGCTGCTCCTTCCTCTGCTGCTTGGTCCTTCTTTGGTGGGTGGTTCTGTCACGGGCGTCGTAAGGAGTGGACCAAAATGCAGCGGGTATATTGATTATCTTCTTATTTATTAAAGAAAGAACACTTAAACAAAACAAACAACAAAAACAGTCCCGTAAGGTGCACAGACTATACAGGAAACAACCACCCACCAAACACAAGAGAAAACTAACCCAACTAAATATGGCCTCCAATTAGAGGCAACGACAACCAGCTACCTCTAATTGGAGCTCCTACCAAAACCCCAACATAGAAATAGAAAAACTAGATAAACACATAGAAACCACACAAAACAAACACCCCCTGCCACACCCTGACCAAACTTCAATAACAAATAACCCCTTTTACTGGTCAGGACGTGACATCACTAAACCCTATACCGCATTTGTATTCACTAAACGCTAAACCGCAACAAAATCTTGTAAATTATCATGTGGAAATTGAGCAGGTTGAGGTGACTAAACTGCTTGGAGTAACCCTGGATTGTTAACTGTCATGGTCAAAACATATTGATACAACAGTAGCTAAGATGGGGAGAAGTCTGTCCATAATAAAGCTCTGCTCTTCCTTCTTAACAGCACTATCAACAAGGCAGATCCTACAGGCCCTAGTTTTGTCGCACCTGGAATACTGTTCAGTCGTGTGGTCAGGTGCCACAAAGAGGGACTTAGGAAAATTGTAATTGGCTCAGAAAAGGGCAGTACGGTTGGCCCCTCTATGTACACAGAGAGCTAAAATGTATAATATGCATGTCAATCTCTCCTGGCTTAAAGGGGAGGAGAGATTGACTTCATCACTACTTGTATTTGTGAGAGGTATTGACATGTTGAATGCACCAACCTGTCTGTTTGACCTACTGGCACACATCTCAGACACCTATTCATACCCCACAAGACATGCCACCAGAGGTCTCTTCACAGTCCCCAAGTCCAGAACAGACTATGGGAGGCGCACAGTACTACATAGAGCCATGACTACATGGAACTCTATTCCACATCAAGTAACTCATGCAAGCAGTAAAAATAGGATTACAATACAGAAAAAAATACAGATAAAAAACAGCTGGGACTGTGAAGCAACACAAACATAGGCACAGACATATGCATACAGACACACGATAACATATGCAATATACAAACATGTACACATGGATTTTGTGTTGTAGATATGTGGTAGTAGAGTAGGGGGATGAGGGCACACACTTAATATGTTGTGACATCTGTTGTGGATGTAATGTAATGTTTTTAAAATTGTATAAACTGCCTTAATGTTGCTGGACCCCAGGAAGAGTAACTGCTGCTTTGGCAGGAACTACCATAAATTCCGGACTATAAGCCGCAACTTTTTTCCCACGCTTTGAACCCCGCGGCTTAAACAATGACGCGGCTAATATATGGATTTTTCCCGCTTTCAATTTTTAATTTTTTTTTAAACACATTCTGTGACGTGCTCAGTTTTTTGGCGGCATGAAGCTTTCATTAGACCAATGAAATTGCCGAACGGGTTAAGGTCAAACAACGTTTTTGTTTACTGTTTAGATTAAATCGAGCGCTCTCAAACTTCCCATCATTCTGATTACGGTAGTCATTTTGTCACCCTCATCATGGCAAAGACACGGAGAAATGCATATGATGCAGCTTTCAAGTTGAAGGCGATTGATCTGGCTGTTGGAAAAGGAAATAGAGCTGCTGCACGGGAGCTTGGGTCTTAATGAGTCGATGATAAGACGTTGGAAACAGCAGCGTGAGGAATTGACTCAGTGCAAAAAGACAACTAAAGCTTACTGCTAATTTTTTATTTTTTGTTACAAGCCGTGTTTCTTTAATCCTATTTATTTTTGTTACAAGCCGTGTTTCGTTAAAGCCTATTTATTTTTGTTACAAGCCGTGTTTCGTTAAAGCCTGTGTAAA
>NC_138305.1:98027500-98032500 GCF_965601325.2 Salmo salar | reverse complement strand
CATCACTTCCAATCCCCATATACAGTGTATATATATAAATGATATTTTACTTATATATATATGATTTCCCACTAACCCTACCCCCCCTCCCGTAATTAGAGTAAACTAATGGACAACAACACTTAGGCTTCTACTTCCAGCTCATACACACTATATACATTTTACAGACAGTATATTGTACATTAGTTATCTTTTGTTTGTTTTTAGTCTCATCCTTCAGCAACCCTCAATCCCTCCCATCTATCTCTGAAGAACATCCAGTTTTCATTTCTATTTGCCATATATTTTTAGTTCTGAACGTAGCTTGTTACTGTGGCAGCAGGCAGGCAGGCAGGCAGGCAGGCAGGCAGCACCACGTTAATGAACAGGTACGATGCTACAACGACTGTACATTTAGTGCTACATGATGTGAACATTTCAGAGAGGGATCAAACTGTTTAGATAGAGTCCATGTTGTCTTTTCAACCCATCATGTATTTCTTAACCATGTGTCTGTTCTGAACTGTGTGTCTATTCTGAACTGTGTGTGTGTGTTGCATCTGTGGCACTTCTGGCATCTCTCTCTCGCTTTCTCTAAGTCAGTGAGTCAGTGAGTCAGTCAGTCAGTCAGTCAGTCAGTCAGTCAGTCAGTCCAGTCAGTCAGTCAGTCAGTCAGTCAGTCGGTCACATCTGGTCATCTGGAAATCCTCACTGTTCTCACTGAGTCAGTTAGAGTAGCAGCACTCTGCTCTGTGTCTCAGCACAGCGTTGCTCTGCCTGGGAGTAATGTACCATGTTTGTTTCTTTGGAGAGACGGATAGAGACAGAGACACTTCTACATAGAGCGGGTAGAGACAGAGACACTTCTACATAGAGCGGGTAGAGACAGAGACACTTCTACATAGAGCGGGTAGAGACAGAGACACTTCTACATAGAGCGGGTAGAGACAGAGACACTTCTACATAGAGCGGGTAGAGACAGAGACACTTCTACATAGAGCGGGTAGAGACAGAGACACTTCTACATAGAGCGGGTAGAGACAGAGACACTTCTACATAGAGCGGGTAGAGACAGAGACACTTCTACATAGAGCGGGTAGAGACAGAGACACTTCTACATAGAGCGGGTAGAGACAGAGACACTTCTACATAGAGCGGGTAGAGACAGACACTTCTACATAGAGCGGGTACATTTGCTATTGCAAGAGGTCCACCATGTCAACACTTTTCTATCTTTCTTTTATGACTGGCAAATGTTTGAAAAATGTATTTTATTTAGCAAATGTAAAAGTACATTGCTATTAATAGTTGTATATGGGATTAATTTAGACAGCTTGTCTCACTAATGTCTTTAAGACTAGATTTTTATGGGTTACTGTTGTTGGGGAATTACCTAAAGGGCTGGACTTATGACTTGATGTGTTATGCATTACTGAAAACCATGGCAACCACAGCAGCCTCCTAACAAACGTAGTGCAGATTTATTTTGAATGTCTGACGGAATGCTAGTTAACACGACACGACAGACTGGTCTGCGGAGGCTAATTACACACAGTACACACGTCAAAAATACAGGACTCTGTTTTACACAGACACACACACACACACAAAGTCGAGAGAGAGAGACGTCACACAACCTTTACAGTAATTGCTAGTTATGTTTGTTGTCCCTTGAATCCAGGGGAGGGTTCAGGCTTTTAAACAGATGCCACATATCATCCTAACTATATCAAAACAACATTGTCACTGCACAAGAGGGAAAGCGCGATTAAATCAATACCCAGTTTGTTATTTTGTTAAATATTTATTGGTCTACTTTATTCTAAATTGTTTCTCACATTTGGACATCCCATGGGAATGTGTGTGAGTCAAAATCCCCTGGATATTTCACTATTTCATCACTCTGACAGAGACATTTTTAAACAGACTGTTTGTGAGACACGACTTTGAGGCATAAATCTGGGAGTTGTTGATTCCTGTCTCTGGCAGGAATTTCTATAGCAATTAACTTCCATGTGGTATAGGGAGGGGTAGGATGGGGTAGTGAGGGTTAGGAGGGGGTAGACAGGTGGTTTTAGGGGAACAAGGGGGCTCCTCTCCTCATAACTACACTATAATTAAAAGGGAAACTATCGGCTCACGATTTCCTGTGTCTATTTTTGCAGGTGTGCAGCTCTGATTATGTGAGAGGGATGACAATCACTCCAATTTATGCTAATGAATTTTATGCTAATGAACTCTTCAGTAATTGCTACATTACACTGGTAGTGGTAGTCCTACATTTTCTCTAGAGATTGAAATAGTAACTATTGAATTCTTATATCCTTTTACATATTCACATCTCAGCCTCTCTCTCTCTCTCTCGCTCGCTCTGTGTCTGTCTCTGTCTCTGTCTCTCTCTATACCTATCACTCCCTCTGTCCATCTGTCTCAAAAAGTCTATATGTTTCTACTCTGTTCCACCTCTCTGTTCCACCTCTTTGCCATATCCTAGTGTTGTGTTCTCTTTAGTGCTTTCTTGAACCCCTCAATGCCTCAATGTTAAGCAGCTCTGACTCCACAGCCTTCTCTCCTCTCTGACTGTCCCACAACATCATGGAAAGGAGGTGTCAGAATGACTTCATCACAGTCACACTGACTGAGTTCTAGAGTGTTCCAGATTATTGTCCTGCCAGTCAACACAATATGTTCCATGCACCAAAATAGAACTAAAACATTTTTTTCCGTAGGCACTCAGTACTGTATGTGAAGATGTTGGATTGATGTATGGTGTTGAAAAAAAAGGCGTAATTGTCTGTTGACACTCCCTGGCATACACATCCAAAGACAATACCTTTCTCGTTGAATGACAAATGATGATATATTCAAGGTAGTAGTTATTATTATGGTGTGACGTTGTTGTAAGAAAAATATGCATCTGTGTTGCCAGGCTTGTAGAAGAACCCACATCAAGTTAGTTTGACATGATGGAAGGTAATGACAGTTCAGAGGCAGTGAGTTACAGTTTGGAGGCAGTGGATGGATCAGCTGTCAGTCTGTCAGGGGTAATGTCTAGGTGACCGTAACAAGTTGCTGTATAGGGAAGGGACTCTGAGCTTATTAACTGTGTTTACCATGTCTATTTCACACCCAGCCAAGACTTTCCCCACTACAAGGTCATGTTACACTCTCTTATACCATGGCATTGTTGAATACTCATTTCTGATTGGTTTGAAAAGCAATCTAGAGATTGCATTATCTAAGCAATAAGCCCAGAGGGGGTGTGGTATATGGCCAATATACTACGGCTAAGGGCTGTTCTTACGCACAATGCAACGCAGACTGCCTGTATACAGTCCTTAGCCGTGGTATATTGGCCATATACCACAAACCCCCGAGGTGCCTTAATGCTATTATAAACTGGTTACCAACATAATTAGAGCAGTTAGAGCATGTTTTGTCATACCCATGGTATATGTTCTGATATACCACAGCTGTCAGCCAATCAGCATTCTGGGCCCACCCAGTTTATAAACTCTTTTATACCATGGCATTGTTGTATACTAGTTTCTGATTGGCTTGAGGGACATTCTAGAGCATGCATTATTTCCCTGTAACTCACAGTATAATTGCACGGTATAAATCAAAGGATATTGTCACGTTCGTCATAAATATGGCCTCCAATCAGAGATAACAACAACCAGCTGCCTCTAATTGGAGGTCATTGACAAAACTAACATAGAAATAGACAAGCTAGATAAACACATAGAAATAGATAACATAGAACATACACCAAAAATCCCGAAACACACAAAATAAACACCCCCTGCCACGCCCTGACCAAACTACAATAACAAATAACCCCTTTTACTGGTCAGGACATGACAGATATGAAGTTCATTCTTACATGTTCTATTATTGAGGTTGCTTTGATCATGACCTTGTAACGGCTGTCGTCGGGAATAGAGGACCAAAACGCAGCAGGAATGTGGATGCTCATCTTGATATTTATTTTAAATAAAGAGAACACCAAAATAACAAAAGGAAGAACGCACCAACAACAAAAGTCTTGTCAGGCTCAAACAGGCAAAACAAGAAACAATCTCCCACAACACCAAACCAAACAATTACCCATATATAGGACTCAATCAGAGGCAACGAGAAAGCACCTGCCTCCAATTGAGAGTCCAACCCCCCATCAACCTAAACATAGAAATACAACAAACCAGAAAGAACATAGAAATACAAAACATAGAACAAAGACCAAAACCCAGAAATAATAAATCAAACACCCTACTACATACATCACCACCCCGAAACACATAAACAAAATACCCTCTGCCACATCCTGACCAAACTATAATAGCAAATAATCCCTAAACTGGTCAGGACGTGACAGACCTTTTTGGTTTGGTTTATAAAACCTGTTAGATCTTTATCCATATGTAACATGTCCTTAAAGTGGTCACATGTGATTAGAACATTCTAGAGATGTAACGCCCGTCGTCGCAAAAAAACCAAGATGCAGCGGAGGTTGTGTGTTCATCTTGACATTTAATAAAAATGAACCACTACAAACAAAACACTTGATCGCAACGACAGCAAACAGTCCTGTCTGGTCCCAACTGAACAAAACAGAAAACAATTACCCACAAAACCACAACGGAAAAACATGCACTTATGTGTGACTCCCAATCAACCACAACGAACTTCAGCTGTGCCTGATTGGGAGCCACACACGGCCCAAAACAAAGAAATACAAAAACATAGAAAAAGAACATAGAACGCCCACCCAATGTAACACCCTGGCCTAACCAAAATAAAGAACAAAAAACCCCTCTCTATGGCCAGGGCGTTACAAGAGATGAATATTCCATGCAGACTTTTGGAAAACAGAATATGTTGACTAGGTTTGGTTACTGCCCAGCAGGACTTTTGTTGTTATTGAAAAATGTAAAACTTGATGGAAATAACATCCTTACAACCAGTTAACAACATGTTGTGTCAATCAGTTGTACCTAGTTCTAATCTGATTGTTGTAA
>NC_138305.1:98017500-98025000 GCF_965601325.2 Salmo salar | reverse complement strand
AGCATTGAAAAGTGAAAGACTAAAGCTACATACATGGGATGCTTTAGTGAATTTCAGAATGTCTGGAATAGGAAAGGCAGAAAATAAAACAACTCAAACATTCGCAGCCAGTCATCCAAAACATAGCCCTATGCAGTCGTTCAACACCGCAAACTTCCGTTGAATTTACTAAATTACTCAGGATAAACGTTTACAAAAAAACATAACAATTATTTTAAGAATTATAGATACAGAACTCCTTTATGCAATCGCGGTGTCAGATTTTAAAATAGCTATTCGGCGAAAGCACATTTTGCAATATTCTGAGTAGATAGCTCGGCCATCACAGGCTAGCTAATTTGACACCCACCAAGTTTGGTGCTCACTAAACTGAATTACTATAAGAAGAATTGGATTACCTTTCCTGTTCTTCGTCAGAATGCACTCCCAGGACTTCTACTTCAACAACAAATGTTGTTTTGGTTCGAAATAATCCATAGTTATATTGAAATAGCTCCGTTTTGTTCGTGCGTTGAGGTCACTATCCGAAGGGTGACGCGCGGGCGCATTTCGTGACAAAGAATTTCAAAATATTCCATTACCGTACCTCGAAGCATGTCAAACGCTGTTTAAAATCAATTTTTATGCTAGTTTTCTCGTAAAATAGCGATAAAATTCCAACCAGGCGACGTTATATTCATTCATAGACTGAAAGAAAAACATGGAGTCGTCTTGTGCATGCGCACTCCAGTGTCATTGTTCCCTGCCTGACCACTCACAAAAACTCCTGCTGTTTTTTGCCCAGAGACTGCAGAGACGTCATTCCACTTTCTGGCGCCTTCTGAGAGCCAATGGAAGCCTTAGAAAATGTCACGTTACAGCAGAGATGCTGTATTTTTGATAGAGATGCCCTAGAAGGAGAACAAATTGTCAGACAGGGCACTTTCTGTATGGAATCTTCTCAGGTTTTGGCCTGCCATATGAGTTCTGTTATACTCACAGAAACGATTCGAACAGTTTTAGAAACTTTAGAGTGTTTTCTATCCAAATCTACTAATTATATGCAGATTAAATCGGGTACATTTTTTATCCGGCCGTGAAAATACTGCCCCCTATCCCAAACAGGTTAAGGGCTTTATTGGCATGGGTAACATATGTTAACATTGCCAAAGCAAGTGAACTAGATAATAAACAAAAGTGAAATAAACAATACAAATTAACAGTAAACATTACACCCACAAAAATTCCAAACAATAAAGACATTACAAAGTTAATGTACCAAAGGGAAAATAAATAAACAGAAATACGGGTTGTATTTGCAATGATGTTTGTTCTTCACTGGTTGACCTTTTCTTGTGGCAGCAGGTCACAAATCTTGCTGCTGTGATGGCACACTGTGGTATTTCACCCAACAGATACGAGAGTTTATCTAAATTGGATTTGTTTGGAATTCTTTGTGGTTCTGTGTAATCTGAGGGAAATATGTGTCTCTAATATGGTCATACATTGTCAGGAGGTTAGGAAGTGCAGCTCAGTTTCCACCTCATTTTTTGGGGAAGTGTGCACATAGCCTGTCTTCTCTTGAGAGCCAGGTCTGCCTACAGCGGCCTTTCTCAATAGCAAGGCTATGCTCACTGAGTCTGTACATAGTCAAGGCTTTCCTTAAGTTAGGGTCAGTCGCAGTGGTCAGGTTTTCTGCCACTGTGTACTCTCTATTTAGGGCCAAATAGCATTCTAGTTTACTCTGTTTTTATGTTAATTCTTTCCAATATGACAAGTAATTCTCTTTGTTTTCTCATGATTTGATTGGATCTAATTGTGTTGCTGTCCAGCTTGCTTAGGGGTGTCACGACTCCTGCCGATGGTGACTCCTCTCCTTGTTCGGGTGGCGCTCGGCGGTCGTCGTCACCGGCCTACTAGCTGCCACCGATCCCTTTTTCCCTTTTCTGTTGGTTTTGTCTTTATTGATTTCACCTGTGTTCTATTATTGATTAGTTGGGTATTTAAGCCCGTTTCCCCACCTGTTCTGTGTGTGGGCTTATTTCTGTCGTTCACTGTGTTTTGTGTAAATGGAACGTGTTTTTGGATCCTTGTGTTTTTGATTACACCCTGTTGTTGTTCTTGGGTGTATACTCTTTTTGACGGTGCATTTATTAAAGCACGATAACGAACACTCTTGTTTCCTGCGCCTGACTCCACACCCACTACATCAAGCGTTACAAGGGGACTCCTCTCCAGGTTCATATCTCTGTAGATGATGGCTTTGTTATGAAAGGTTTGGGAATAGCTTCCTTTTAGGTGGTTGTTAAATTCAACGGCTCTTTTCTGGATTTTGATAATTAGCGTTTGTCGGCCTAATTCTGCTCTGCATGCATTATTTTGTGTTTTACGTTGTACACAGAGGATATTTTTGCAGAATTCCACATGCAGAGTCTCAATTTGGTGTTTGTCCCATTTTGTGAATTCTTGGTTGGTGAGTGGAACCCAGACCTCACAACCTTAAAGGGCAATGGGTTCTTTAACTGATTCAAGTATTTTTAGCCAGATACAATTTGACATACCAATTAGGATGTTCCTTTTGATGGCATATAAGGCCCTTCTTGCCTTGTCTCTCAGATTCTTCACAGCTTTGTGGAAGTTACCTGTGCCGCTGATGTTTTGGCCAAGGTATGTATAGTTTTTTTGTGTGCTCTAGGGCAATGGTGTCTAAATGGAATTAGTATTTGTGGTCCTGGCAACTGGACCTTTTTTGGAACACCATTATTTTTGTCTTACTGAAATCTACTGTCAGGGCCCAGGTCTGACAGAATCTGTGCATAAGATCTATGTGCTGCTGTAGGCCCTCCATGGCTGGGGACAGAAGCACCAGATCATCAGCAAACAGTAGACATTTGACTTCAGATTCTAGTAAGGTGAGGCCGGGTGCTGCAGACTGTTCTAGTGCCTTCGCCAATTTGTCGATATATATGTTGAAGAGGGTGGGGCTTAAGCTGCATCCCTGTCTCACCCCCCGGCCCTCTGGATAGAAATGTGTGTTTTTTGCCAATTTTAACTGCACACTTGTTGTTTGTATGCATGGATTATATAATGTTGTATATTTTTCCCCCAACACCACTTTCCATCAATTTGTATAGCAGACCCTCATGCCAAATTGAGTCGAAAGCTTTTTTGAAATTGTCTCGTGTGCTCCCTCTTCGGCCTCTAGGTCACCAGGCTGCTCGTTATGGCGCACACCTGTCACCATCGTTATGCGCACCTGCGCATCATCAGACTCACCTGGACTCCATCACCTCCTTGTGTTTTGTATTAAGTTCCATTTATTTTATTAAAACACTCACTCCCTGAACTTGCTTCCAGACTCTCAGCGCACATCGTTACAGAAATCAACAAAACATGAGAAGACTTTGCCTTTGTATTGTTTGTTTATCAATTAGGGTGTGCTCTGTTTTACGGTAATTTGGTAAAAAGCCAATTTGACATTTGCTCAGTACATTGTGTTCACTGAGGAATTGTACGAGTCTGCTGTTAATGATAATGCAGAGGATTTTCCCACGGTAGTTATTGGGATCAAATTTGTCTCCACTTTTGTGGATTGGGATGATCAGTCCTTGGTTCCAAATATTGGGGAAGATGCCAGAGCTAAGGATGATGTTAAAGAGTTTAACTATAGCCAATTGGAATTTGTGGTCTGTATATTTTATCATTTCATTGAGGATACCATCAACACCACAGGCCTTTTTGGATTGGAGGGTTTGTATTTTGTCCTGTAGTTCATTCAATGTATTTGGAGAATCCAGTGTGTTCTGGTAGTCTTTAATAGCTGATTCTAAGATTTGTATTTGATCATGTATATGTTTTTGCTGTTTGTTCTTTGTTATAGGGCCAAAAAGATTGGAGAGGTGGTTAACCCATATATCTCCATTTTGGATGGACAACTCTTTGTGTTTGTTTCGTGTTTTCCAATTTTCCAAGTGGTTAGAGTCTATGGATTCTTCAATTACATTGAGCTGATTTCTTACATGCTGTTCCTTCTTTTTCCATAGTGTATTTCTGTATTGTTTTAGAGATTCACCATAGTGAAGGCGTAGGCTCAGGTTTTATGGGTCTCTATGTCTTTGGTTTTTGCATTCTTCATCAAACCATTTGTCATTGTGGTTAATTTTCTTAGGTTTTCTGCTTGAAATTTTTAGATTTGATAGGGAAGCTGAGAGGTCAAATATACTATTTGGAATTTCTACTGCCAAGTTTACACCACTATTACAGTGAAACATTTTGTCCAGGAAGTTGTCTAAAAGGGATAGAATTTGCAGCCAAATTGTTTTTGGGTAGGTTTCCACACTACTTTTCTTCCATGTATAGCATTTCTTAATATTATTCAGTTCCTTTGGCTTTGATACCTCATGATTGAGTATTGCTTTGTTCAAGAAGACTAATTTTGCTGTCATCTGATAGAGGTGTCAGTGGGCTGACTGTGAACGCGCTGAAAGACTCTGGGTTGAGGTCAGTGATAAAGTAGTCTACAGTACTACTGCCAAGAGATGAGCTATAGGTGTACCTACCGTAGGAGTGTCCTCGAATCCTACCATTGACTATGTACATACCCAGCATGCAACAGAGCTGCAGGTTGTGACCTGTTTTTGTTGGTTATGTTGTCATAGTTGAGCCTAGGGGGGCATATGGAGGAGGGAATGCTGTCACCTTCAGGTAGGTGTTTGTCCCCCTGTGTGCTGAGGGTGTCAGGTTCTTGTCCAGTTCTGGCATTTAGGTTGCCACAGACCAGTGCATGTCCCTGGACCTGGAAATGACTGATTTCCCCCTACAGGATGGAGAAGCTGTCTTCATTAAAGTATGGGGATTCTAGTGGGGTGATATAGGTAGCACACAGAAGGCCATTTTTCTCTGTTGTGATAATTTCCTTTTGAATTTCTAGCCAAATGTAAAATGTTACGGTTTTGATTAATTTAATAGAGTGAGTTGGGTCTGCTCTATACAAAATTAGCATACCCCTGAGTCCCTTCCCTGTTTTACTCCTGGTAGATGGGACTACCAGCTCTCTGTAACCTAGAAGGCAACCTGTGGGTCCATCTCCTTTCTGATTTCTTTGGTGAAGTCCAGGTTCCTTACTTTTCAGGCCAAGGGCAGAGGACTTCATGGCCTTGGATATTCCAGGATGAGATAGTGAAGGCTTTGTGTTCCATAAAGTGTCCAATGTTGTTAGTCGTGTGGTTTGGCCTCAGGCCAGTAAGTGTGAGCAGAGCCTGCTGAGCATCTGGTACATGCCATTGGCTTGGGCTAGTGTAAGAGTGGGGGTTGGGCCTGATAGCCTGCTCACAGCCTGGGCGTATGTGTGATTTTCATGTTGAGGGCCTCTTTGTGGGAGTGGGGTGCATAGGGTGGGCAGGAGTGGCGTAGGTCTGATCTGAGGGAGCCTAAATGGGGTGTGGGCATGGCTGACTTGGAGGGTTTGTGGATGTGGCTGTTCTGTGATCTGGATGTAGTTCTCTCTCTATGTGTTTCTATTCTCTCTCTTTCTTTCTTTTTCTCACTACGTCACTGCTGAAACCAACACTCTTCTCCAACCCAGAGTAACTCCCTCCCTCTCTCTCTATCCTTGCCTCATCGTAACCTAGCCTAGATTCATTTAATTTCATACATATACAAATCAAAACCAATCAATCAATCAATCAATCAGTCTCATTAAGCGTGTTGAGAGGTATTTCCAGAATGGACAGAAAGAAAGTCAACTGATCCAGTAGTCACCTGACAAAGATGGAATCTGATCTGATAATTATCCCACCCATCATACCTGTCTGTCTGTCTGTCTGTCTGTCTGTCTGTCTGTCTGTCTGTCTGTCTGTCTGTCTGTCTGTCGTGTGCCTCCAACCCAACCTCCCTCTCTCCCTCCCAGGGTCTGTCCCTGTCTCTGCCTCCTCTGTGCCCCCAGGCTCAGGGGAAGTGGGGAGGCCCTCAGTTCCCGTTTGTGCCAGGGCTGAGGTGGAGGGATGAGGTCACCCCGAATTCCCCATCATCCAGTATAGCCACAAACCGCCACTCTGTTCCACGACAAAGCGGGCCCAGCCTACCACAGGACCCTGGCATAAGGCCCCAACATAAAAACACAAATGGCTGGTCTATAAAAAGCTGCCTGGCTGATGTGAAACATTAAAAGACTCTGGCGCCAAGTCTTTTATTCATTCATTATTGTGTTTGGGAAAAGAGAGGGGAAGAGAGGGAAGGAGAGGGAAGGAGAGGGGGAAAGAGAGGGAAGGAAAGGGAAGGAGAGGGAAAGAGAGGAAAAGAGAGGGGAAAGAGAGGGGAAGAGAGGGAAGGAGAGGGAGGGAGAGAGGGAAAGGGAGGGGAAAGAGAGGGGAAGAGAGGGAAGGAAAGGGAAGGAGAGGAAAAGAGAGGGGAAAGAGAGGGGAAGGAAAGGGGAAGAGAGGGGAAGAGAGGGGAGGAGAGGGGAAGAGAGGAAAGGAAAGGGGAAGATAGAGGAAAGGGGAAGAGAGAGGAAAGAGAGGGAGGAGGCTAAAGAGAGGGGAGGAGAGGGGAAAGAGAGGGGAGGAGAGGGGAAAGAGAGGGGATGAGAGGGGAGGATAGGGAAGAGAGGGAAGGAAAGGGGGAAGAGAGGGGAGGAGAGGGGAAAGAGAGGGGATGAGAGGGGAGGAGAGGGAAAGTGAGGGAAGGAGAGGGGAAGAGAGGGAAGGAAATGGGAAGAGAGGGGAGGAGAGGGGAGGAGAGGGAAGAGAGGGAAGGAAAGGGGGAAGAGAGGGAAAGTGAGGGAAGGAGAGGGGAAGAGAGGGGAAGAGAGGGAAGGAAATGGGAAGAGAGGGGAGGAGAGGGGAGGAGAGGGGAAGAGAGGGGAGGAGAGGGGAGGAGAGGGGAAGAGAGGGAAGGAAATGGGAAGAGAGGGGAAGAGAGGGAAGGAAAGGGGAAGAGAGGGGAGGAGAGGGGAGGAGAGGGGAAGAGAGGGAAGGAAAGGGTAAGAGAGGGAAGGAAAGGGTAAGAGAGGGAAGGAAAGGGTAAGAGAGGGAAGGAAAGGGGAAGAGAGGGGAGGAGAGGGGAGGAGAGGGGAAGAGAGGGAAGGAAAGGGTAAGAGAGGGAAGGAAAGGGGAAGAGAGGGGAGGAGAGGGAAGGAAAGGGGAAGAGAGGGGAGGAGAGGGAAGGAAAGGGGAAGAGAGGGGAGGAGAGGGAAAGAGAGGGGAAAGAGAGGAGAGGAGAGGAGAAGGGATGAGAGGGGAAGAAAGGGGAGGAGAGGGGAAAGAGAGGGGGGAGTGAGGGGAGGAGAGAGGAGAAGGATCCATTTTCACTGGGCTGCAGTGTAAATGTTCGCTCCGGTCTGGTGGGGTGTTGTCTTCCTATTTTCTCTCTTTCATTCTGGATTTGTATTATTTTCTTTCTTTCTTTTGTTCCCTCTTTCTCTCTAATATTCCCTCTTTCTTTATTTGATTGACTATTTATCTCTGTTCTTCCTGTCCACTAAGATGTCTACTGCCTTCTGTTTTGCCATAAGCCATGGTAGCG
>NC_138305.1:98010000-98015000 GCF_965601325.2 Salmo salar | reverse complement strand
TATGAGTTAGGTTGGCTGTAGACGGGGGGAGACAGGTAGTTTTAGGAGGAAAAAGGAGTAGATTGACAAGAGAATGTTCATTGGGTTTTGGAGTTGCTGGTTAAGAGTTGGGTTTAGAGAGGGTGTTGGTTAGAAACTGAAGGTGAGAGAAAGAGAGAGAGAGTGTTGGCAGTATGGAGGCTGTGTTTGCAGCATGGGGTTGGTGCCTAAAGCCTGTGGGGCTGTTTCTCCTTCCTGAAACATTGCCACCCGATCCTTGCTGCCTGTCTCCCTACCTGCCTGCTTCCTTCCCTCCCTCCCTACCTGTCTCCCTACCTGCCTGCCTGTCTCCCTACCTGCCTGCTGCCTTCCCTCCCTCCCTACCTGTCTCCCTGCCTGCCTGCCTGTCTCCCTACCTACCTGCCTGCTTCCTTCCCTCCCTCCCTTCCTGTCTCCCTACCTGCCTGCTTCCTTCCCTCCCTCCTTACCTGTCTCCCTGCCTGCCTGCCTGCCTGCCTGCCTGCCTGCCTGCCTGTCTCCCTACCTGCCTGCTTCCTTCCCTCCCTCCCTACCTGTCTCCCTGCCTGCCTGTCTCCCTACCTGCCTGCTTCCTTCCCTCCCTCCCTCCCTGTCTCCCTGCCTGCCTGGCTCCCTACCTGCCTGCTTCCTTCCCTCCCTCCCTACCTGTCTCCCTGCCTGCATGCCTGTCTCCCTACCTGCCTGCTTCCCTCCCTCCCTCCCTCCCTCCCCCTCCCTCCCTCCCTCCCTCCCTCCCTCCTCCCTGCCTGCCTGCCTGCCTGCCTGCCTGCCTGCCTGCCTGCCTCCCTCCCTCCCTCCCTCCCTCCCTCCCTCCCTACCTCCCTCCCTCCCTCCCTCCCTCCCTCCCTCCCTGCCTGCCTGCCTGCCTGCCTGCCTGCCTGCCTGCCTGCCTGCCTGCTGCCTGCCTGCCTGCCTGCCTCCCTCCCTCCCCCCACCCTCCCTGCCTCCCTGCCTCCCTCCCCCCCTGCCTCCCTGCCTGCCTGCCTCCCTCCCTCCCTGCCTCACTCCCTGCATGCCTCCCTCCCTCCCCCCTGCCTTCCTCCCTCCCTCCCTCCCTGCCTGCCTGCCTGCCTGCCTGCCTGCCCTGCCTGCCTGCCTGCCTCCCTCCCTCCCTCCCTCCCTCCCTGCCTGCCTCCCTCCCTCCCTCCCTCCCTCCCTCCCTCCCTCCCTCCCTCCCTCCCTCCCTCCCTCCCTGCCTGCCTGCCTGCCTGCCTGCCTGCCTGCCTGCCTCCCTCCCTCCCTCCCTCCCTCCCTCCCTGCCTGCCTGCCTGCCTGCCTGTCTCCCTGCCTGCCTGCCTGCCTGCCTGCCTGCCTGCCTGCCTGCCTGCCTGCCTGCCTGCCTGCCTGCCTCCCTCCCTGCCTGCCTGCCTGCCTAGCCTGCCTGCCTGCTGCCTGCCTGCCTGCCCTGCCTGCCTCCCTCCCTCCCTCCCTCCCTGCCTGCCTGCCTCCCTCCCCTCCCTGCCTGCCTGCCTGCCTCCCTGCCTCCCTCCCTCCCTCCCTGCCTCACTCCCTGCCTGCCTCCCTCCCTCCCTCCCTGCCTGCCTGCCTGCCTGCCTGCCTGCCTCCCTCCCTCCCTGCCTGCCTGCCTCCCTCCCTGCCTGCCTGCCTGCCTGCCTGCCTGCCTGCCTGCCTCCCTCCCTCCCTCCCTCCCTCCCTCCCCTCCCTCCCCTGCCTGCCTCCCTCCCTCCCTCCCTCCCTCCCTCCCTCCCTGCCTGCCTGCCCGCCCGCCCCCCTCCCTGCCTGCCTGCCTGCCTGCCTGCCTCACTCCCTGCCTGCCTCCCTCCCTCCCTCCCTCCTCCCTCCCTCCCTCCCTCCCTCCCTCCCTCCCCTCCCTCCCTCCCTGCCTGCCTGCCTGCCTGCCTGCCTGCCTGCCTGCCTGCCTGCCTGCCTCCCTCCCTCCCTCCCTCCCTCCCTCCCTCCCTGCCTGCCTCCCTCCCTGCCTGCCTGCCTGCCTGCCTGCCTGCCTGCCTGCCTCCCTCCCTCCCTCCCTGCCTGCCTGCCTGCCTGCCTGCCTGCCTCCCTCCCTCCCTCCCTCCCTGCCTGCCTGCCTGCCTGCCAGCCTGCCTGCCTGCCTGCCTGCCTGCCTGCCTGCCTGCCTGCCTGCCTGCCTGCCTGCCTCCCTCCCTCCCTCCCCTCCCTCCCTGCTTCCTTTCCTCCCTCCCTACCTGTCTCCCTGCCTGCCTGCCTGCCTGCCTGCCCACCTCCCTCCCTCCCTCCCTCCCTGCCTGCCTGCCTGCCTGCCTGCCTGCCTGCCTGCCTGCCTGCCTGCCTGCCTGCCTGCCTGCCTGCCTGCCTCCCTCCCTCCCTCCCTCCCTGCCTGCCTGCCTGCCTGCCTGCCTGCCTGCCTGCCTGCCTCCCTCCCTCCCTCCCTCCCACCCTGCCTGCCTGCCTGCCTGCCTGCCTGCCTGCCTGCCTGCCTGCCTGCCTGCCTGCCTGCCTGCCTCCCTCCCTCCCTCCCTCCCTCCCTCTGCTCTGGAGACACATGTGGAACAGTTTACTTTAATGGAACTCTAAATTAGTGGTGGTTTGAAGCTGCCTGCAGCACTAGAGTGTAATTAACTGGCTCTGTTGAAAGAGAAAGAGTCAGAAAGAGAGGAGAGGAGAGAGAGAGAGAGAAAGAGAGGGCAGTGTGTGTGTGTGTGTGTGTGTGTGTGTGTGTGTGTGTGTGTGTGTGTGTGTGTGTGTGTGTGTGTGCATGCGTGTGCATGTGAATGTGCGTGTGCCTTTTTATATGTGTGCTAGTATGTGAAAGATTTCTGTGTTTTCTGGGCAGACAGCCACCACTTAGTGCCCCCCAGTGGCCAGACTGTCACTGTGCCTGCATCTCAATTCAATTCAATTCAAGGGTCTATTGGCATGGGAAACACATGTTAACATTACCAAAGCAAGTGAAGTAGATAATATACAAAAGTGAAATAAACAGTAAAAATGAACAGTAAACATTACACTTACAGAAGTTCCAAAATAATAAAGACATTACAAATGTCATATTATGTATATATGCAGTGTTGTAACGATGTGCAAATGGTTAAAGTACAAAAGGGAAATAAATAAACATAAATATGGGTTATATTTATGGGTCATGTTTGTTCTTCACTGGTTGACCTTTTCTTGTGGCAACAGGTATGATATGAGAGTTTATCAAAATCGGGTTTGTTTTCAAATTCTTTGTGGGCCTGTGTAATCTGAGGGAAATATGTGTCTCTAATATGGTCATACATTTGGCAGGAAGTTAGGAAGTGCAGCTCAGTTTACACCTCATTTTGTGGGTAGTGTCCACATAGCCTGTCTTCTCTTGAGAGCCAGGTCTCCCTACGGCGGTCTTTCTCAATAGCAAGGCTATGCTCACTGAGTCTGTACATAGTCAAAGCTTTCCTTAAGTTTGGGTCAGTCACAGTGGTCAGGTATTCTGCCACTGTGTACTCTCTGTTTAGGGCCAAATAGCATTCTAGTTTGCTCCGTTTTTTGTTACTTCTTTCCAATGTGACAAGTAATTATCTTGTTGTTTTCTCATGATTTGGTTGGGTCTAATTGTGTTACTGTCCTGGGGCTCTGTGGAGTCTGTTTGTGTTTGTGAACAGAGCCCCAGGACCAGCTTGCTTAGGGGACTCTTCTCCAGGTTCATCTCTCTGTAGGTGATGGCTTTGTTATGGGAGGTTTGGGAATCGCTTCCTTTTAGGTGGTTGTAGAATTGAACGGCTCTTTTCTGGATTTTGATCATTAGCGGGTATCGACCTAATTCTGCTCTGCATGCATTATTTGGTGTTCTATGTTGTACACGGAGGATATTTTTGCAGAAATCTGCATGCAGAGTCTCAGTTAGGTGTTTGTCAAATTTTGTGAATCTTTGTTGGTGAGTGGACCAAAGAAAAGCACATTTTATGTCCATTAAAATAACATCAAATTGATCAGAAATACAGTGTAGACATTGTTAATGTTGTAAATGACTATTGTAGCTGGAAAGAGCTTCTTTTTTAATGGAATATCTACACAGGCGTACAGAGGCCCATTATCAGCAACCATCACTCCTGTGTTCCAATGGCACGTTGTGTTAGCCTATCCAAGTTTATAATTTTAAAAGGCTAATTAATCATTAGAAAACCCTTTTGCAATTATGTTAGCACAGCTGAAAACGGTTGTGCTGATTAAAGAAGCAACAAAACTGGCCTTCTTTAGACTAGTTGAGTGTCTGGAGTATCAGCATTTGTGGGTTCGATTACAGGTTCAAAATGTACAGAAACAAAGACCTTTCTTCTGAAACTCATCAGTCTATTCTTGTTCTGAGAAATGAATGCTATTCCATGCAAGAAATTGCCAAGAAACTGAAGATCTCGTACAGCGCTGTGTACTACTCCCTTCACAGAACAGCGCAAACTGGCTTTAACCAGAATAAAAAGAGGTGTGGGAGACCCCGGTGCACAACTGAGCAAGAGGACAAGTACATTGGAGTGTCTAGTTTGATAAACAGATGCCTCACAAGTCCTCAACTGACAGCTTCATTAAATAGTACCCGCAAAACACCAGTCTCAACGTCAACAGTGAAAAGGTGACTCTGGGATGCTGGCCTTCTAGGCAGAGTTGCAAAGAAAAAGCCATATCTCAGACTGGCCAATAAAAATAAAATATTAAGATGGGCAAAAGAACACAGACACTAGACAGAGGAAGATTGGAAAAAAGTGTTATGGACAGACAAATCTAAGTTTGAAGTGTTCGGATATGTCTGTTGCCCAAAATAGATTCAATTCATTTCAATCACAAAGAAGAATATTCGTGAGACGCAGAAAAAATGAAACGATGCTGGAGGAGTGCTTCTGTCAAGCATGGTGGAGGCAATGTGATGGTCTGGGTGTGCTTTGGTGGTGGTAAAGTAGGAGATTTGTACAGGGTAAAAGGGATCTTGAAGAAGGAAGGCTATCACTCCATTTTGCAACGCCATGCCATACCCTGTGGATGGTGCTTAATTGTTGCCAATTTCCTCCTAC
>NC_138305.1:97940000-98000000 GCF_965601325.2 Salmo salar | reverse complement strand
GTCCCTCCCACCTGGCACTCCAGGGAGACTATACGGTAGAACAAACGCTAAAAGTATTTGAAAGGTTTCAAATAGTATTTAAACCCAGGTCAGTCTGGGAGACAGACAGACTGGAGGAAAGTCCAGCCACTTGGTTAAAACCAATCCATCTCTCTCCTCTGTCAATCCTCAATGTCACTCACATAACTCAGGGTGATTTAAAGGACATGCTAAATTAACAGTGGTTTAGTCCTATTGTGTGAGAGTAGAAATGGACAGATTATGAACACGGAGCTCTCTTGAAAGACGATTGACAATGTATGCATTCCTTAAGACATACTGTAAACACTAGATATTGGGTTGTCTCTGTGCCACTGGGTGTGTACTGTGTACTGTGTTCTGTGATCAGTGTTCTGAACATTCTGTGCTGTCCAACTGGGCTAGACTCAACATTAATAACTGGGCCAGACTCAACATTAAAAACTGGGCCAGAGTCAACATGAAAAACTGGGCTAGACTTATCATGAAAAACTGGGTCAGACTCAACATGAAAAACTGGGCTAGACTCAACATGAAAAACTGGGCTAGACTCAACATGAAAAACTAGGCCAGACTCAACATGAAAAACTGGGCCAGACTCACCATGAAAAACTGGGCTAGACTCAACATGAAAAACTGGGCCAGACTCAACATGAAAAACTCGGCCAGACTCACCATGAAAAACTGGGCCAGACTCAACATGAAAAACTGGGCCAGACTCAACATGAAAAACTGGGCCAGACTCAACATGAAAAACTGGGCTAGACTCAACATGAAAAACTGGGCCAGACTCAACATGAAAAACTGGGCCAGACTCAACATGAAAAACTGGGCCAGACTCAACATGAAAAACTGGGCTAGACTCAACATGAAAAACTGGGCCAGACTCAACATGAAAAACTGGGCCAGACTCAACATGAAAAACTGGCCAGACTCAACATGAAAAACTGGGCCAGACTCAACATGAAAAACTGGGCTAGACTCAACATGAAAAACTGGGCTAGACTCAACATGAAAAACTGGGCCAGACTCAACATGAAAAACTGGGCCAGACTCACCATGAAAAACTGGGCTAGACTCAACATGAAAAACTGGGCCAGACTCACCATGAAAAACTGGGCCAGACTCAACATGAAAAACTGGGCCAGACTCAACATGAAAAACTGGGCTAGACTCAACATGAAAAACTGGGCCAGACTCAACATGAAAAACTGGGCCAGACTCAACATGAAAAACTGGGCCAGACTCAACATGAAAAACTGGGCTAGACTCAACATGAAAAACTGGGCCAGACTCAACATGAAAAACTGGGCCAGACTCAACATGAAAAACTGGGCCAGACTCAACATGAAAAACTGGGCTAGACTCAACATGAAAAACTGGGCCAGACTCAACATGAAAAACTGGGCTAGACTCAACATGAAAAACTGGGCCAGACTCAACATGAAAAACTGGGCTAGACTCAACATGAAAAACTGGGCTAGACTCAACATGAAAAACTGGGCCAGACTCAACATGAAAAACTGGGCCAGACTCAACATGAAAAACTGTGCTAGACTCAACATGGAAAAAGCCCATGCCCATGCACTATCTTACTATCTGGAGAGAAGAGACCACGGACTGTACTGTCCCTCTACTGGAGAGAAGAGACCACAGACTGTACTGTCTCTCTACTGGAGAGAAGAGACCACAGACTGTACTGTCCCTCTACTGGAGAGAAGAGACCACAGACTGTACTGTCCCTCTACTGGAGAGAAGAGACCACAGACTGTACTGTCCCTCTACTAGAGAGAAGAGACCACAGACTGTACTGTCCCTCTACTGGAGAGAAGAGACCACAGACTGTACTGTCCCTCTACTGGAGAGAAGAGACCACAGACTGTACTGTCCCTCTACTGGAGAGAAGAGACCACAGACTGTACTGTCCCTCTACTGGAGAGAAGAGACCACAGACTGTACTGTCCCTCTACTAGAGAGAAGAGACCACAGACTGTACTGTCTCTCTACTGGAGAGAAGAGACCACAGACTGTACTGTCCCTCTACTGGAGAGAAGAGACCACAGACTGTACTGTCCCTCTACTAGAGAGAAGAGACCACAGACTGTACTGTCTCTCTACTAGAGAGAAGAGACCACAGACTGTACTGTCCCTCTACTGGAGAGAAGAGACCACAGACTGTACTGTCCCTCTACTGGAGAGAAGAGACCACAGACTGTACTGTCCCTCTACTGGAGAGAAGAGACCACAGACTGTACTGTCCCTCTACTGGAGAGAAGAGACCACAGACTGTACTGTCCCTCTACTGGAGAGAAGAGACCACAGACTGTACTGTCCCTCTACTGGAGAGAAGAGACCACAGACTGTACTGTCCCTCTACTGGAGAGAAGAGACCACAGACTGTACTGTCTCTCTACTGGAGAGAAGAGACCACAGACTGTACTGTCCCTCTACTAGAGAGAAGAGACCACAGACTGTACTGTCCCTCTACTGGAGAGAAGAGACCACAGACTGTACTGTCCCTCTACTGGAGAGAAGAGAACACAGACTGTACTGTCCCTCTACTGGAGAGAAGAGACCACAGACTGTACTGTCCCTCTACTAGAGAGAAGAGACCACAGACTGTACTGTCCCTCTACTGGAGAGAAGAGACCACAGACACTATTAAAAGGGGGAGGGTCTGTGTGCTTCATACTGGGCACGTGCAGAACGACGACTGGGCAATGGCAAAAGAGGAGGGGCTTGGGAGAAGACGTGGGAGGGCACACTCTGGGTGGGCGGGGCTTTGTGGGTTTGAGGAATCAGGGAAGGAGGGGATTGGTGATTTTTTGGGGGCCAGCCAACTAAATATTGTTTTGTGTGCGTAAAACGCGGCTAGCAAAAAGTCATGACAGAACGGACCTGGAGAGACAGAGAGAGACAGAGAGAGACAGAACGGACAGAAAGAGACAGAGAGAGACAGAGAGAGACAGAGAGAGAGAGAGATCGAGAGACAGAGAGAGACAGAGAGAGAAAAAGACCTCACTTGAAAGATGGCCAAGTCTGATAATGTTCTAAAAAGTAGTAGTAGTAGTCAGGTGAGTCATCCAGGGGAGATGTATAGTCAGGTGAGTCACCCAGGGGAGATGTATAGTCAGGTGAGTCACCCAGGGGAGATGTATAGTCAGGTGAGTCACCCAGGGGAGATGTATAGTCAGGTGAGTCACCCAGGGGAGATGTATAGTCAGGTGAGTCACCCAGGGGAGATGTATAGTCAGGTGAGTCACCCAGGGGAGATGTATAGTCAGGTGAGTCACCCAGGGGAGATGTGTAGTCAGGTGAGTCACCCAGGGGAGATGTATAGTCAGGTGAGTCACCCAGGGGAGATGTGTAGTCAGGTGAGTCACCCAGGGGAGATGTATAGTCAGGTGAGTCACCCAGGGGAGATGTATAGTCAGGTGAGTCACCCAGGGGAGATGTATAGTAAGGTGAGTTACCCAGGGGAGATGTATAGTCAGGTGAGTCACCCAGGAGGGATGTATAGTAAGGTGAGTCACCCAGGGTAGATGTATAGTCAGGTGAGTCACCCAGGGGAGATGTATAGTCAGGTGAGTCACCCAGGGGAGATGTATAGTCAGGTGAGTCACCCAGGGGAGATGTATAGTCAGGTGAGTCATCCAGGGGAGATGTATAGTCAGGTGAGTCACCCAGGGTAGATGTATAGTCAGGTGAGTCACCCAGGGGAGATGTATAGTCAGGTGAGTCATCCAGGGGAGATGTATAGTCAGGTGAGTCACCCAGGGGAGATGTGTAGTCAGGTGAGTCACCCAGGGGAGATGTATAGTCAGGTGAGTCACCCAGGGGAGATGTATAGTCAGGTGAGTCACCCAGGGGAGATGTATAGTCAGGTGAGTCACCCAGGGGAGATGTATAGTAAGGTGAGTTACCCAGGGGAGATGTATAGTCAGGTGAGTCACCCAGGGGAGATGTATAGTAAGGTGAGTCACCCAGGGTAGATGTATAGTCAGGTGAGTCACCCAGGGGAGATGTATAGTCAGGTGAGTCACCCAGGGGAGATGTATAGTCAGGTGAGTCACCCAGGGGAGATGTATAGTCAGGTGAGTCATCCAGGGGAGATGTATAGTCAGGTGAGTCACCCAGGGGAGATGTATAGTCAGGTGAATGTGTGGCTCTTCAGAACTGAACATGTTTACACTCTTAGAAAAAATTTTGCTATCTACAACCTAAAAGTGTTCTTTGGCTGTCGCCCTTAGGAGAACCCTTTGAAGAACTATTTTTGGTTCCAGTTAGAACCCTTTTGGTTCCAGGTAAAACTATTTTGGGTGCCATATAGAACCCTTTCCACAGACGGTTCTACTTGGAACCCAAAATGGTTCTCCTATGGAGACAGCCGAAAAACCCTTTTGGAACCCTTTTTTCTATGAGTGTAGGAGACGCCGCTCGAGGTTGATGTTGAGGATGGATGGACTGGCGATGGCACGATAGTATCATTCAATGATGGTAGAACTGAACAAACACACACCTCATGTACTGTCAATGGGTTTCTGTCCGAATTGGTGGATGAGTTTACATCTACAGCATGTAGCCACTGTAGTACTAGTAACCCATTATGTGTGTGAACTGTGTGCAGATGTGTGTTGGTAACCTGAAGCTAGCTAGTTAGCTGTGGTGGTAGGGAGGGAGGGAGGGAGGGAGGGAGGGAGGGAGGGAGGGAGGGAGGGAGGGCTGGTGTGGTGTTCTATGTCTCTGTCATCACAGGCAATCTGTTTCAGCACATCCACACACTCACTGCTCACATCAGCTATGGAAGGACGGAAAGCTAGGCATTCCTTCCAATATCACCATGCCAAGTCTTGTTTATAAGCCCAGAAACCCTGTAAGGAATGACTGTATGCCTTGAGGATAGAGGAAGTAGCAACAATATGTTGTGTAGGTCTTATCTATATTTCACATCAGAATGCCGAACAGTAGTAAAACCTGATTCACCTCTAGTCTCAAGGAGAGCTTACAGCATGTACAGTCTTCTTGGCAATACTACCGAAAGGGTTTGATTAGAGAGAGAGAGAGAGAGAGAGAGAGAGAGAGAGAGAGAGAGAGAGAGAGAGAGAGAGAGAGAGCAGAGAGAGAGAGCAAAAGAGCGAGAGAGAGAGAGAAGGGAGACGAGAAAGATGGGAGTTTCCTAGAAATTTCTTAGAATGTTGTTCTGTCACAAAGCATGACGAAAGAGCAGGTGAGAATTCATAGGATAATTAACTGAAAAGGAAAACAAGAAGAGAAGAGAAAAGCAACCAGAGAACGCTAACAAACCATACAATAAGAAAAAGGGAGTAGAGTAATAAAAACTATGACAAAACAAGGAGAGAGTTTGAAGGAACAGGAAAATAAAAGAGGGCATTAAGGAGAGAGAGACAAACAGAGACGGAGAGGGAGGAGGGAGGGGAAGGCAGGATACATTTTGGGGGAAGTTAGTAGCCCAGTGGGGGTTTGTTGTAGAGTTCAGGCTCAGTGGACAGGGAAGGAAGGGGAGGAGGCAGGGAGGCAGGCAGGGACCTGGCCTGGGTCACAAGCAGTATAGAGAGTATGTGAATATTACATGTCCTAAAGCACTGCACAGAGAGAGAAACTTCTGTATGTGTAATGTTTACTGTTAATTTTTATTGTTTATTTCACTTTTGTACCTTTTGTACACTTTTGTATTATCTACCTCACTTGCTTTGGCAATGTTAACACATGTTTCCCATGCCAATAAAGCCCCTTGAATTGAATTAAATTGAGAGACAGAGAGAGGGAGAGAGAGAGATGGGAGAGAGAGAGAGAGGGAGAGAGAGACAGAGAGAGGGAGAGAGAGAGAGAGAGAGCAGAGAGAGACAGAGAGAGGGAGAGAGAGGGAGAGAGAGAGACAGAGACAGAGAGAGAGAGAGAGAGAGAGGTGCTGCTATAGAACTTCACTTAGTTTAGATAACTTTGTGTAGATTCAATAAATGGAGAAGTCAGTGTTATTGGTCTAAATGATAAGCTCAAAATACAGTGAAAGAAATGTCAAAGTGGGAGAGAGTTATAGAGAGGCTGTAAATGAAATGTACTCACAAGTGTGTTGGGGATGACTACATTGATGACTATATTTCATTCTTTCATAGATGACAAAATTATTTTAGTCAGCGTCAACCCTCAGATATGTGGATGGTTTGGCATGTTTCTGCCTGTTTGACCAACCTGGTCTCAGAGCATTTTGTATTATTCTGTACGTAAATCTGAGACATTCCATTTAGTATGATATCTTACATTTCGCATGGTACTGTATGTATTAATTTGTGGATGTCCATCATCCATTTTGTATGATATGTTATGAATTACATTTCGCATGATGTGATACGAATTTGCAAACGTGCAATATGCTACAAATGTTCAAAATGTACAATATGTTATGAATTTTAAAAACATATGATTTGTTATGAATTTTAATTTGTTGTGGCTAATGCTAGGTAGGTGGTTAGGTAACTAACGCTAATGTTAGCTAGCTGGCTAACGTTAGCCAAGCTAGGGATTAGGGTTAGGGTTAAGGTTAAGGTAAGGAGTTAGGTTAAGGTTAGGGTTAGAGGAAGGGTTAGCTAACATGCTAAGTAGTTGCAAAGTAGCTAAAAAGTAGTTAGCACTTGAAAAGTTGCTAATTAGCTAAAATGCTAAAGTTGTCCGTGATGAGATTCCAAAACGTGACCTTTCAAACTCTAATAATGTCTGTAAAATGAAACTACTAGAAAACATATAGTTTATGTATTGACTGCTGCCTTAGCGTTGTGTCCTGTAGAAGTATAGGTTACTTCATGCATATTTGAAGAGAACTCCTCTGCACTATCACCATCCTACTGTTCTCTAGTTCCTGTCACAAACTCTCCTGCTTTATGACATGACAATTATATGAGGAAAGAGACAAAAACGAATAATGTTCCTAACTGTTTGCTACTGCAACAAAAGGGCTATGTGTGCATCTGTGTATGTGTGTGTGTCTGTGTGTCTGCTCTGGCTGTGTCTGTGTCTGTGCTCAGGCTCTCTGCTCTGGCTGTGTGTGTGTGTGTGTGTGTGTGTGTGTGTGTGTGTGTGTGTGTGTGTGTGTGTGTGTGTGTGTGTGTGTGTGTGTGTGTGTGTGTGTGTGTGTGTGTGTGTGTGTGTGTGTGTGTGTGTGTGTGTGCGTCTGTGCTCAGGCTCTCTGCTCTGGCTGTGCGTGTACACGCATCCTGCCAACATAAGAAAATAAATGACCTCCAAATATGCAAGAGGTTTTAAATCAATGAACAATTTAATCAACATCATTCCTGATTCCCCTTCTCGTGTGTGGGTGTGTGTGTGTGTTTGCACGCGCGTACGTGTGTGTGTGTATGTGCGCATGTGAGACAGCCCAGGCAGTGTGTGTGTTTGTGGTTATGAAGGGAGCCCTCCCTGCCAGCCAGCCAGCCATTGCAGCACAGATTGACAGGAAATGGTGTTGTAGCTGCCTGATGGGTCGTACCACTTCCACCAGTCTGACGGGGGAATATGGAAGATCAGCAGGTAGGGAGGGCACGGAGCCAGAACACATGCTATGGTGAATCCCTCCTCCTTCTCCTCCTCCCATTGTGTTGTATTCAGATGTTTGTTTTAATGGACAACCAGCCAGTGTCTGTCTACTGCTCAACAGTTGAACCAGTGTCGGTCTTTTTTATGGATTATTGATATGCTATTGATTCACTACACATCATTTTATCTGTATCCCAAATGGCCCCATATGGTCTATATAGTGCACTATATAGGAATATGGTTCCATTTGGACCACAGGCTTTGATTGTAAAGCATTCTGTTTGTAGAGCAGGGTTGCATGGTGTCTTTGAAAGCACTAAGGGAAGAAAGCTGTAGTGAGGTGAAGGGATGATGAAGGGATGATGAATCTCCCAGTAAAGAATGTGGACGGGTGCTAAGGGAAGAAAGCTGTAGTGAGGTGAAGGGATGATGAAGGGATGATTCATCTCCCAGTAAAGAATGTGGACGGGTGCTAAGGGAAGAAAGCTGTAGTGAGGTGAAGGGATGGTGAAGGGATGATGAACCTCCCAGTAAAGAATGTGGACGGGTGCTAAGGGAAGAAAGCTGTAGTGAGGTGAAGGGATGGTGAAGGGATGATGAACCTCCCAGTAAAGAATGTGGACGGGTGCTAAGGGAAGAAAGCTGTAGTGAGGTGAAGGGATGATGAAGGGATGATGAACCTCCCAGTAAAGAATGTGGACGGGTGCTAAGGGAAGAAAGCTGTAGTGAGGTGAAGGGATGATGAAGGGATGATGAACCTCCCAGTAAAGAATGTGGACGGGTGCTAAGGGAAGAAAGCTGTAGTGAGGTGAAGGGATGATGAAGGGATGATGAATCTCCCAGTAAAGAATGTGGACGGGTGCTAAGGGAAGAAAGCTGTAGTGAGGTGAAGGGATGATGAAGGGATGATGAATCTCCCAGTAAAGAATGTGGATGGGTGCTAAGGGAAGAAAGCTGTAGTGAGGTGAAGGGATGATGAAGGGATGATGAATCTCCCAGTAAAGAATGTGGACGGGTGCTAAGGGAAGAAAGCTGTAGTGAGGTGAAGGGATGATGAAGGGATGATGAATCTCCCAGTAAAGAATGTGGACGGGTGCTAAGGGAAGAAAGCTGTAGTGAGGTGAAGGGATGATGAAGGGATGATGAACCTCCCAGTAAAGAATGTGGACGGGTGCTAAGGGAAGAAAGCTGTAGTGAGGTGAAGGGATGATGAAGGGATGATGAACCTCCCAGTAAAGAATGTGGACGGGTGCTAAGGGAAGAAAGCTGTAGTGAGGTGAAGGGATGATGAAGGGATGATGAATCTCCCAGTAAAGAATGTGGACGGGTGCTAAGGGAAGAAAGCTGTAGTGAGGTGAAGGGATGATGAAGGGATGATTCATCTCCCAGTAAAGAATGTGGATGGGTGCTAAGGGAAGAAAGCTGTAGTGAGGTGAAGGGATGATGAAGGGATGATGAATCTCCCAGTAAAGAATGTGGACGGGTGCTAAGGGAAGAAAGCTGTAGTGAGGTGAAGGGATGATGAAGGGATGATGAATCTCCCAGTAAAGAATGTGGACGGGTGCTAAGGGAAGAAAGCTGTAGTGAGGTGAAGGGATGATGAAGGGATGATTCATCTCCCAGTAAAGAATGTGGACGGGTGCTAAGGGAAGAAAGCTGTAGTGAGGTGAAGGGATGATGAAGGGATGATGAATCTCTTTTGGATGAAAGGCAAAACTAGTGTGACTTCTGTGTCTGTGTACTTACCTTTCAATTGTTGCAGGATGACACGTCTTCTATTAGTGACGTTATACAAATACCTTCTTCTTCCATGTTCATATTAGTATTTTGGTAACACTTTCTATGAAGTACATAAGAACAGTATAATGCTTTATAACGTCCTTTATAATGCCTTTTGATACACTTAAAATGTGTTATGACACTGACCTAAAGCATTATATGTACAGCGCATTCTGAAATATTCAGACCCCTTCCCCTTTTCCACAGTTTGTTACGTTACAGCCTTATTCTAAAATGGATTCAATTACATTTTTTCCTCATCAATCTACACACAATACCCCATAATGTTAAAACAAAAACAGATTTTTAGATTTTTTTTCAAATGTATTATTTACCTTATTTACATACGTTTTTAGACCCTTCGCTATTTCTGGTATTTCGTATTGTATTAGGATCCTCATTAGCTGTTACAAAAGCAGCAGCTATTCTTCCTGGGGTCTACACAAAACATGATAAATAACATTAATAGACAAGAACAGCTTGCAATTGAGTTCAGGTACATCCTGTTTCCATTGATCCTCCTTGAGATGTTTCCACAACTTGATTGGAGTTCATCTGTGGTAAATTAATTTGATTAGACATGATTTGGAAAGGCACACACCTGTCTATATAAGGTCCCACAGTTGACAGTGCATGTCAGAGGAAAAACCAAGCCATGAGGTCGAAGGAATTGTCAGTAGAGCTCCGAGACTGTCGTCGAGGCACAGATCTGGGGAAGGGTACCAAAAAATGTTTGCAGCATTGAAGGTCCTCAAGAACACAGTGGCCTCCATCATTCTTAAATGGAAGATGTTTGGAACCACGAAGACTCTTCCTAGAGCTGGTCGCCCAGCCAAACTGAGCAATCAGGAGAGAAGTGAGTTGACCAAGAACCCGATGGTCACTCTGACAGAGCTCCAGAGTTCCTCTGTGGAGATGGGAGAACCTTACAGAAGTACTACCATCTCTGCAGCACTCCACCAATCAGGCCTTTATGGTAGAGTGGCCAGACAGAAGTCACTCCTCAGTAAAAGTACTGGAAGACTAGTCATGATCGAGGGAAAGATGAACGGAGCAAAGTATAGAGAGATCCTTGAGGAAAACCTGCTCCAGAGCGCTCAGGACCTCAGACTGGTTCACCTTCCAACAGAAGAACGACCCTAAGCACACAGCCAAGACAACGCAGGAGCGGCCCCGGGAGAAGTCTCTGAATGTCCTTGAGTGGCCCAGCCAGAGCCCGGACTTGAATCCAATCGAACATCTCTGGAGAGACCTGAAAATAGCAGTACAGCGACACTCCCCATCCAACCGGACAGAGCTTGAGAGGATCTGCAGAGAAGAATGGGAGAAACTCCCCAAATACATGTGTGCCAAGCTTGTAGCGTCCTACCAATGAAGACTCGAGGCTGTAGTCGCTGCCAAAGGTGCTTCAACAAAGTACTGAGTAAAGTGTCTGAATAAAAAACTGTTTTTGTTTTGTCATTTTGGGATTATTGATGAGGAAAAATAACAACTGAATAATTTTAGAATAAGGCTATAATGTTACCGAATGTGGAAAAACGTAAGGGGTCTGAATACTTTCCGAATGCACTGTATGTACTTCATAAAAAGTGTTACATTCCCTGTTTATATTCATTTTCCTCTCTTAATTTCCTACGTCTCTCGTTTTGTTTCGAGCTTCAGTTAAATGTTTGTTTTGACTTGAAGGAGGTCAGATGAGCTTGAGAGGAGTGTGTCCACTGCCAAGCTCACAGTGTGTGTGTTTGTGTGTGTGTGTGGGTGTGTGTGTGTGTATGTGTATTTATTGAGGGTATTTATCTGACTTAATGCACAGAGGGGATTGAGCAATGCAAGCTTTCATTCTTCACAGTTAAAGCACTGCCAGAGAGAGAGGGAGAGATAAATAAAAGAGTGAGAAAGAGAATGATAGAATGAGAAGAGAGAGTGAGAGAGAGAGAGAGAGAGAGAGAGAGAGAGCTTGAACGCTCCTGCCCATTCTCTGTTCCCTGGAACACATAGACAAAAGGGAAGGATTTAGCCTGGCATCTGGTTTCTGGGTTCAACACAATGTTATCTCTGTCTCTGTCTCTGTCTCTGTCTCTATATCTCTCTCTCTCTGTCTCTATATCTCTCTCTGTCTCTGTCTCTGTCTCTGTATATCTCTGTCTCTGTCTCTATCTCTATCTCTCTCTGTCTCTCTATATATCTCTATCTCTCTCTGTCTCTCTATATATCTCTCTCTCTCTCTGTCTCTCTATATCTCTCTCTCTCTCTCTGTGTCTCTATATATCTCTCTCTCTCTGTGTCTCTATATATCTCTCTCTCTCTCTGTGTCTCTATCTCTCTCTCTCTCTCTCTCTCGCTCGCTCTCTCTCTCTCTCTCTCTCTCTCTCTCTCTCTCTCTCTCTCTCTCTCTCTCTGTCCTGGGTAGGTGGTGTATAAGGCCTCGGGTTGGGGCTGACTGTAGGGTTGGGGCTGACTGGAGGGTTGGGGCTGACTGGAGGGTTGGGGCTGACTCTGGAGGGTTGGGCCTGACTGGAGGGTTGGGGCTGACTGGAGGGTTGAGGCTGACTCTGGAGGGTTGGGGCTGACTGGAGGGTTGGGGCTGACTGGTGGGTTGGGGCTGACTGGAGGGTTGGGGCTGACTCTGGCGGGTTGGGGCTGACTGGAGGGTTGGGGCTGTGACTGGAGGGTTGGGGCTGACTGGAGGGTTGGGGCTGACTGGAGGGTTGGGGCTGACTGGAGGGTTGGGGCTGACTGGAGGGTTGGGGCTGACTGGAGGGTTGGGGCTGACTGGAGTGTTGGGGCTGACTCTGGAGGGTTGGGGCTGACTCTGGAGGGTTGGGGCTGACTGTAGGGTTGGGGATGACTCAGGAGGGTTGGGTTTGACTCTGGAGGGTTGGGGCTGACTCTGGAGGGTTGGGGCTGACTGGAGGGTTGGGGCTGACTCGGGAGGGTTGGGGCTGACTGGAGGGTTGGGGCTGACTGTAGGGTTGGGGCTGACTGGAGGGTTGGGGCTGACTCTGGAGGGTTGGGGCTGACTGCTGACTGGAGGGTTGGGGCTGACTGGAGGATTGGGGCTAACTGGAGGGCTGGGGCTGACTGGAGGGTTGGGGCTGACTGTAGTGTTGGGGATGACTCTGGAGGGTTGGGGCTGACTCTGGAGGGTTGGGGCTGACTCTGGAGGGTTGGGGCTGACTGTAGGGTTGGGGATGACTCAGGAGGGTTGGGTTTGACTCTGGAGGGTTGGGGCTGACTCTGGAGGGTTGGGGCTGACTGTAGGGTTGGGGATGACTGGGGGGTTGGGGCTGACTGGAGGGTTGGGGCTGACTGTAGGGTTGGGGCTAACTGGAGGGTTGGGGCTGACTCTGGAGGGTTGGGGCTGACTGCTGACTGGAGGGTTGGGGCTGACTGGAGGATTGGGGCTAACTGGAGGGCTGGGGCTGACTCTGGAGGGTTGGGGCTGACAGGAGGGTTGGGGCTGACTGGAGGGATGGGGCTGACTCTGGAGGGTTGGGGCTGACTCTGGAGGGTTGGGGCTGACTGTAGGGTTGGGGATGACTCTGGAGGGTTGGGCCTGACTCTGGAGGGTTGGGGCTGACTCTGGAGGGTTGGGGCTGACTGTAGGGTTGGGGATGACTGGAGGGTTGGGGCTGACTGGAGGGTTGGGGCTGACTGTAGTGTTGGGGATGACTCTGGAGGGTTGGGGCTGACTCTGGAGGGTTGGGGCTGACTCTGGAGGGTTGGGGCTGACTGTAGGGTTGGGGATGACTCAGGAGGGTTGGGTTTGACTCTGGAGGGTTGGGGCTGACTCTGGAGGGTTGGGGCTGACTGTAGGGTTGGGGATGACTGGGGGGTTGGGGCTGACTGGAGGGTTGGGGCTGACTGTAGGGTTGGGGCTAACTGGAGGGTTGGGGCTGACTCTGGAGGGTTGGGGCTGACTGCTGACTGGAGGGTTGGGGCTGACTGGAGGATTGGGGCTAACTGGAGGGCTGGGGCTGACTCTGGAGGGTTGGGGCTGACAGGAGGGTTGGGGCTGACTGGAGGGTTGGGGCTGACTCTGGAGGGTTGGGGCTGACTCTGGAGGGTTGGGGCTGACTGTAGGGTTGGGGATGACTCTGGAGGGTTGGGCCTGACTCTGGAGGGTTGGGGCTGACTCTGGAGGGTTGGGGCTGACTGTAGGGTTGGGGATGACTGGAGGGTTGGGGCTGACTGGAGGGTTGGGGCTGACTGTAGTGTTGGGGATGACTCTGGAGGGTTGGGGCTGACTCTGGAGGGTTGGGGCTGACTCTGGAGGGTTGGGGCTGACTGTAGGGTTGGGGATGACTCAGGAGGGTTGGGTTTGACTCTGGAGGGTTGGGGCTGACTCTGGAGGGTTGGGGCTGACTGTAGGGTTGGGGATGACTGGGGGGTTGGGGCTGACTGGAGGGTTGGGGCTGACTGTAGGGTTGGGGCTAACTGGAGGGTTGGGGCTGACTCTGGAGGGTTGGGGCTGACTCTGGAGGGTTGGGGCTGACTGGAGGGTTGGGGCTGACTGGAGGGTTGGGGCTGACTGGAGGGTTGGGGCTGACTGTAGGGTTGGGGCTAACTGGAGGGTTGGGGCTGACTCTGGAGGGTTGGGGCTGACTGCTGACTGGAGGGTTGGGGCTGACTGGAGGATTGGGGCTAACTGGAGGGCTGGGGCTGACTCTGGAGGGTTGGGGCTGACAGGAGGGTTGGGGCTGACTGGAGGGTTGGGGCTGACTCTGGAGGGTTGGGGCTGACTCTGGAGGGTTGGGGCTGACTGTAGGGTTGGGGATGACTCTGGAGGGTTGGGCCTGACTCTGGAGGGTTGGGGCTGACTCTGGAGGGTTGGGGCTGACTGTAGGGTTGGGGATGACTGGAGGGTTGGGGCTGACTGGAGGGTTGGGGCTGACTGTAGTGTTGGGGATGACTCTGGAGGGTTGGGGCTGACTCTGGAGGGTTGGGGCTGACTCTGGAGGGTTGGGGCTGACTGTAGGGTTGGGGATGACTCAGGAGGGTTGGGTTTGACTCTGGAGGGTTGGGGCTGACTCTGGAGGGTTGGGGCTGACTGTAGGGTTGGGGATGACTGGGGGGTTGGGGCTGACTGGAGGGTTGGGGCTGACTGTAGGGTTGGGGCTAACTGGAGGGTTGGGGCTGACTCTGGAGGGTTGGGGCTGACTCTGGAGGGTTGGGGCTGACTGGAGGGTTGGGGCTGACTGGAGGGTTGGGGCTGACTCTGGAGGGTTGGGGCTGACTGGAGGGTTGGGGCTGACTGGAGGGTTGGGGCTGACTCTGGAGGGTTGAGGCTGACTCTGGAGGGTTGGGGCTAACTGGAGGGTTGGGGCTGACTGGAGGGTTGGGGCTGACTGGAGGGTTGGGGCTGACTCTGGAGGGTTGGGGCTGACTCTGGAGTGTTGGGGCTGACTGGAGGGTTAGGGCTGACTCTGGAGGGTTGGGGCTGACTGGAGGGTTGGGGCTAAATGGGGGGTTGGGGCTGACTGGAGGGTTGGGGCTGAATCTGGAGGGTTGGGGCTGACTCTGGAGGGTTGGGGCTGACTGGAGGGTTGAGGCTGACTGGAGGGTTGGGGCTGACTCTGGAGGGTTGAGGCTGACTCTGGAGGGTTGGGGCTAACTGGAGGGTTGGGGCTGACTGGAGGGTTGGGGCTGACTGGAGGGTTGGGGCTGACTCTGGAGGGTTGGGGCTGACTCTGGAGGGTTGGGGCTGACTGGAGGGTTGGGGCTGACTGGAGGGGTTGGGGCTGACTGGAGGGTTGGGGCTGACTGGAGGGTTGGGGCTGACTCTGGAGGGTTGGGGCTGACTCTGGAGGGTTGGGGCTGACTCTGGAGGGTTGGGGCTGACTGTAGGGTTGGGGATGACTCTGGAGGGTTGGGGCTGACTCTGGAGGGTTGGGGATGACTCTGGTGGGTTGGGGCTGACTCTGGAGGGTTGGGGCTGACTGGAGGGTTGGGGCTGACTGGAGGGTAGGGGCTGACTATGGAGGGTTGGGGCTGACTCTGGAGGGTTGGGGATGACTCTGGTGGGTTGGGGCTGACTCTGGAGGGTTGGGGCTGACTGGAGGGTTGGGGCTGACTGGAGGGTAGGGGCTGACTATGGAGGGTTGGGGCTGACTCTGGAGGGTTGGGGCTTACTGGAGGGTTGGGGCTAACTGGGGGGTTGGGGCTAGCTGGAGGGTTGGGGCTGACTGGAGGGTTGGGGCTGACTCTGGAGGGTTGGGGCTGACTCTGGAGGGTTGGGGCTGACTGTAGGGTTGGGGATGACTG
Organism: Salmo salar; assembly: GCF_965601325.2. Lineage (NCBI taxonomy): Eukaryota > Metazoa > Chordata > Actinopteri > Salmoniformes > Salmonidae > Salmo > Salmo salar. The sequence continues at coordinate 97,984,391 of NC_138305.1, read as the reverse complement.
GAGGGTTGGGGCTGACTCTGGAGGGTTGGGGATGACTCTGGTGGGTTGGGGCTGACTCTGGAGGGTTGGGGCTGACTGGAGGGTTGGGGCTGACTGGAGGGTAGGGGCTGACTATGGAGGGTTGGGGCTGACTCTGGAGGGTTGGGGCTTACTGGAGGGTTGGGGCTGACTCTGGAGGGTTGGGGCTGACTGGAGGGTTGGGATTGACTGGAGGGTTGGGGCTGACTGTAGGGTTCGGGCTGACTGGAGGGTTGGGGCTGACTCTGGAGGGTTGGGGCTGACTGGGGGGTTGGGGCTGACTGGAGGGTTGGGGCTGACTCTGGAGGGTTGGGGCTGACTCTGGAGGGTTGGGCTGACTCTGGAGGGTTGGGGCTGACTGTTGGGTTGGGGCTGACTGGAGGGTTGGGGCTGACTGTAGGGTTGGGGCTGACTCTGGAGGGTTGGGGCTGACTGGAGGGTTCGGGCTGACTGGAGGGTTGGGGCTGACTCTGGAGGGTTGGGGCTGACTGGGGGGTTGGGGCTGACTGGAGGGTTGGGGCTGACTCTGGAGGGTTGGGGCTGACTCTGGAGGGTTGGGGCTGACTGTTGGGTTGGGGCTGACTGGAGGGTTGGGGCTGACTTTAGGGTTGGGGCTGACTCTGGAGGGTTGGGGCTGACTCTGGAGGGTTGGGGATGACTCTGGTGGGTTGGGGCTGACTCTGGAGGGTTGGGGCTGACTGGAGGGTTGGGGCTAACTGGGGGGTTGGGGCTAGCTGGAGGGTTGGGGCTGACTGGAGGGTTGGGGCTGACTCTGGAGGGTTGGGGATGACTCTGGTGGGTTGGGGCTGACTCTGGAGTGTTGGGGCTGACTGGAGGGTTGGGGCTGACTGGAGGGTAGGGGCTGACTCTGGAGGGTTGGGGCTGACTGGAGGGTTGGGGCTGACTGGAGGGTTGGGGCTGACTCTGGAGGGTTGGGGCTGACTCTGGAGGGTTGGGGCTGACTCTGGAGGGTTGGGGCTGACTGTTGGGTTGAGGCTGACTGGAGGGTTTGGGCTGACTGTAGGGTTGGGGCTGACTCTGGAGGGTTGGGGCTGACTCTGGAGGGTTGGGGATGACTCTGGAGGGTTGGGGCTGACTCTGGAGGGTTGGGGCTGACTCTGGAGGGTTGGGGCTGACTGGAGGGTTGGGGCTGACTCTGGAGGGTTGGGGCTGACTGTAGGGTTGGGGATGACTCTGGAGGGTTGGGGCTGACTCTGGAGGGTTGGGGCTGACTCTGGAGGGTTGGGGATGACTGGAGGGTTGGGGCTGACTCTGGAGGGTTGGGGCTGACTCTGGAGGGTTGGGGCTGACTGTAGGGTTGGGGCCGACTGGAGGGTTGGGGCTGACTCTGGAGGGTTGGGGCTGACTGGAGGGTTGGGGCTGACTGGTTGGGGCTGACTCTGGAGGGTTGGGGCTGACTCTGGAGGGGTGGGGCTGACTGGAGGGTTGGGGCTGACTCTGGAGGGTTGGGGCTGACTGGAGGGTTGGTGCTGACTCTGGAGGGTTGGGGCTGACTCTGGAGGGTTGGGGCTGACTGTAGGGTTGGGGCTGACTCTGGAGGGTTGGGGCTGACTGTAGGGTTGGGGATGACTCTGGAGGGTTGGGGCTGACTGTAGGGTTGGGGATGACTGGAGGGTTGGGGCTGACTGGAGGGTTGGGGCTGACTCTGGAGGGTTGGGGCTGACTGTAGGGTTGGGGCTGACTCTGGAGGGTTGGGGCTGACTGTAGGGTTGGGGCTGACTCTGGAGGGTTGGGGCTGACTGGAGGGTAGGGGCTGACTCTGGAGGGTTGGGGCTGACTGGAGGGTTGGGGCTGACTGGAGGGTTGGGGCTGACTCTGGAGGGTTGGGGCTGACTCTGGAGGGTTGGGGCTGACTCTGGAGGGTTGGGGCTGACTGTTGGGTTGAGGCTGACTGGAGGGTTTGGGCTGACTGTAGGGTTGGGGCTGACTCTGGAGGGTTGGGGCTGACTCTGGAGGGTTGGGGATGACTCTGGAGGGTTGGGGCTGACTCTGGAGGGTTGGGGCTGACTCTGGAGGGTTGGGGCTGACTGGAGGGTTGGGGCTGACTCTGGAGGGTTGGGGCTGACTGTAGGGTTGGGGATGACTCTGGAGGGTTGGGGCTGACTCTGGAGGGTTGGGGCTGACTCTGGAGGGTTGGGGATGACTGGAGGGTTGGGGCTGACTCTGGAGGGTTGGGGCTGACTCTGGAGGGTTGGGGCTGACTGTAGGGTTGGGGCCGACTGGAGGGTTGGGGCTGACTCTGGAGGGTTGGGGCTGACTGGAGGGTTGGGGCTGACTGGTTGGGGCTGACTCTGGAGGGTTGGGGCTGACTCTGGAGGGGTGGGGCTGACTGGAGGGTTGGGGCTGACTCTGGAGGGTTGGGGCTGACTGGAGGGTTGGTGCTGACTCTGGAGGGTTGGGGCTGACTCTGGAGGGTTGGGGCTGACTGTAGGGTTGGGGCTGACTCTGGAGGGTTGGGGCTGACTGTAGGGTTGGGGATGACTCTGGAGGGTTGGGGCTGACTGTAGGGTTGGGGATGACTGGAGGGTTGGGGCTGACTGGAGGGTTGGGGCTGACTCTGGAGGGTTGGGGCTGACTGTAGGGTTGGGGCTGACTCTGGAGGGTTGGGGCTGACTGTAGGGTTGGGGCTGACTCTGGAGGGTTGGGGCTGACTGGAGGGTTGGGGCTGACTCTGAGGGTTGTGGCTGACTGTAGGGTTGGGGCTGACTCTGGAGGGTTGGGGCTGACTGTAGGGTTGGGGATGACTCTGGAGGGTTGGGGCTGACTGGAGGGTTGGGGCTGACTCTGGAGGGTTGGGGCTGACTGGAGGGTTGGGGCTGACTGGTTGGGGCTGAGTCGGGAGGGGTGGGGCTGACTCTGGAGGGGTGGGCCTGACTCTGGAGGGTTGGGGCTGACGGTAGGGTTGGGGCTGACTCTGGAGGGTTGGGGCTGACTGTAGGGTTGGGGATGACTCTGGAGGGTTGGGGCTGACTGCAGGGTTGGGGATGACTCTGGAGGGTTGGGGCTGACTGGAGGGTTGGGGCTGACTGGAGGGTTGGGGCTGACTCTGGAGGGTTGGGGCTGACTGGAGGGTTGGGGCTGACTGGTTGGGGCTGACTCTGGAGGGTTGGGGCTGACTCTGGAGGGGTGGGGCTGACTGGAGGGTTGGGGCTGACTCTGGAGGGTTGGGGCTGACTGGAGGGTTGGTGCTGACTCTGGAGGGTTGGGGCTGACTGCAGGGTTGGGGATGACTCTGGAGGGTTGGGGCTGACTGGAGGGTTGGGGCTGACTGGAGGGTTGGGGCTGACTCTGGAGGGTTGGGGCTGACTGGAGGGTTGGGGCTGACTGGTTGGGGCTGACTCTGGAGGGTTGGGGCTGACTCTGGAGGGGTGGGGCTGACTGGAGGGTTGGGGCTGACTCTGGAGGGTTGGGGCTGACTGGAGGGTTGGTGCTGACTCTGGAGGGTTGGGGCTGACTCTGGAGGGTTGGGGCTGACTGTAGGGTTGGGGCTGACTCTGGAGGGTTGGGGCTGACTGTAGGGTTGGGGATGACTCTGGAGGGTTGGGGCTGACTGTAGGGTTGGGGATGACTGGAGGGTTGGGGCTGACTGGAGGGTTGGGGCTGACTCTGGAGGGTTGGGGCTGACTGTAGGGTTGGGGCTGACTCTGGAGGGTTGGGGCTGACTGTAGGGTTGGGGCTGACTCTGGAGGGTTGGGGCTGACTGGAGGGTTGGGGCTGACTCTGAGGGTTGTGGCTGACTGTAGGGTTGGGGCTGACTCTGGAGGGTTGGGGCTGACTGTAGGGTTGGGGATGACTCTGGAGGGTTGGGGCTGACTGGAGGGTTGGGGCTGACTCTGGAGGGTTGGGGCTGACTGGAGGGTTGGGGCTGACTGGTTGGGGCTGAGTCGGGAGGGGTGGGGCTGACTCTGGAGGGGTGGGGCTGACTCTGGAGGGTTGGGGCTGACGGTAGGGTTGGGGCTGACTCTGGAGGGTTGGGGCTGACTGTAGGGTTGGGGATGACTCTGGAGGGTTGGGGCTGACTGCAGGGTTGGGGATGACTCTGGAGGGTTGGGGCTGACTGGAGGGTTGGGGCTGACTGGAGGGTTGGGGCTGACTGTAGGGTTGGGGATGACTGGAGGGTTGGGGCTGACTGTAGGGTTGGGGATGACTGGAGGGTTGGGGCTGACTCTGGAGGGTAGGGGATGACTCTGGTGGGTTGGGGCTGACTCTGGAGGGTTGGGGCTGACTGGAGAGTTGGGGCTGACTGGAGGGTAGGGGCTGACTCTGGAGGGTTGGGGCTGACTCTGGAGGGTTGGGGCTGACTCTGGAGGGTTGGGGCTGACTGGAGGGTTGGGGTTGACTGGAGGGTTGGGGCTGACTGTAGGGTTGGGGCTAACTGGAGGGTTGGGGCTGACTCTGGAGGGTTGGGGCTGACTGGAGGGTTGTGGCTGACTCTGGAGGGTTGGGGCTGACTCTGGAGGGTTGGGGCTGACGGTAGGGTTGGGGCTGACTCTGGAGGGTTGGGGCTGACTGTAGGGTTGGGGATGACTCTGGAGGGTTGGGGCTGACTGCAGGGTTGGGGATGACTCTGGAGGGTTGGGGCTGACTGTAGGGTTGGGGATGACTGGAGGGTTGGGGCTGACTGGAGGGTTGGGGCTGACTGGAGGATTGGGGCTGACTCTGGAGGGTTGGGGCTGACTCTATAGGGTTGGGGCTGACTGGAGGGTTGGGGATGACTCTGGAGGGTTGGGGCTGACTGGAGGGTTGGGGCTGACTGGTTGGGGCTGAGTCGGGAGGGGTGGGGCTGACTGGAGGGTTGGGGCTGACTGGTTGGGGCTGAGTCGGGAGGGGTGGGGCTGACTCTGGAGGGGTGGGGCTGACTCTGGAGGGTTGGGGCTGACGGTAGGGTTGGGGCTGACTCTGGAGGGTTGGGGCTGACTGTAGGGTTGGGGATGACTCTGGAGGGTTGGGGCTGACTGCAGGGTTGGGGATGACTCTGGAGGGTTGGGGCTGACTGGAGGGTTGGGGCTGACTGGAGGGTTGGGGCTGACTGTAGGGTTGGGGATGACTGGAGGGTTGGGGATGACTCTGGAGGGTTGGGGCTGACTCTGGAGGGTTGGGGCTGACTGGAGGGTTGGGGCTGACTCTGGAGGGTTGGGGCTGACTGGAGGGTTGGGGCTGACTGGTTGGGGCTGAGTCGGGAGGGGTGGGGCTGACTGGAGGGTTGGGGCTGACTGGTTGGGGCTGAGTCGGGAGGGGTGGGGCTGACTCTGGAGGGGTGGGGCTGACTCTGGAGGGTTGGGGCTGACGGTAGGGTTGGGGCTGACTCTGGAGGGTTGGGGCTGACTGTAGGGTTGGGGCTGACTCTGGAGGGTTGGGGCTGACTGCAGGGTTGGGGATGACTCTGGAGGGTTGGGGCTGACTGGAGGGTTGGGGCTGACTGGAGGGTTGGGGCTGACTGTAGGGTTGGGGATGACTGGAGGGTTGGGGCTGACTGTAGGGTGGGTTGGGGCTGACTCTGGAGGGTTGGGGCTGACTGGAGGGTTGGGGCTGACTGGAGGGTAGGGGCTGACTCTGGAGGGTTGGGGCTGACTCTGGAGGGTTGGGGCTGACTCTGGAGGGTTGGGGCTGACTGGAGGGTTGGGGTTGACTGGAGGGTTGGGGCTGACTGTAGGGTTGGGGCTAACTGGAGGGTTGGGGCTGACTCTGGAGGGTTGGGGCTTACTGGAGGGTTGTGGCTGACTCTGGAGGGTTGGGGCTGACTGGAGGGTTCGGGCTGACTGGAGGGTTGGGGCTGACTCTGGAGGGTTGGGGCTGACTGGGGGGTTGGGGCTTACTGGAGGGTTGGGGCTGACTCTGGAGGGTTGGGGCTGACTCTGGAGGGTTGGGGCTAACTGGAGGGTTGGGGCTGACTGGAGGGTTGTGGCTGACTGGAGGGTTGGGGCTGACTCTGGAGGGTGGGGGCTGACTGTAGGGTTGGGGCTGACTCTGGAGGGTTGGGGCTGACTGTAGGGTTGGGGATGACTCTGGAGGGTTGGGCTGACTGGAGGGTTGGGGCTGACTGGAGGATTGGGGCTGACTCTGGAGGGTTGGGGCTGACTGGAGGGTTGGGGCTGACTGGAGGGTTGGGGATGACTCTGGAGGGTTGGGGCTGACTCTGGAGGGTTGGGGCTGACTCTGGAGGGTTGGGGATGACTGGAGGGTTGGGGCTGACTCTGGAGGGTTGGGGCTGACTGTAGGGTTGGGGCTGACTCTGGAGGGTTGTGGCTGACTGGAGGGTTGGGGCTGACTCTGAGGGTTGTGGCTGACTGTAGGGTTGGGGCTGACTCTGGAGGGTTGGGGCTGACTGTAGGGTTGGGGATGACTCTGGAGGGTTGGGGCTGACTGGAGGGTTGGGGCTGACTCTGGAGGGTTGGGGCTGACTGGAGGGTTGGGGCTGACTGGTTGGGGCTGAGTCGGGAGGGGTGGGGCTGACTCTGGAGGGGTGGGGCTGACTCTGGAGGGTTGGGGCTGACGGTAGGGTTGGGGCTGACTCTGGAGGGTTGGGGCTGACTGTAGGGTTGGGGATGACTCTGGAGGGTTGGGGCTGACTGCAGGGTTGGGGATGACTCTGGAGGGTTGGGGCTGACTGGAGGGTTGGGGCTGACTGGAGGGTTGGGGCTGACTGTAGGGTTGGGGATGACTGGAGGGTTGGGGCTGACTGTAGGGTTGGGGATGACTGGAGGGTTGGGGCTGACTCTGGAGGGTAGGGGATGACTCTGGTGGGTTGGGGCTGACTCTGGAGGGTTGGGGCTGACTGGAGGGTTGGGGCTGACTGGAGGGTAGGGGCTGACTCTGGAGGGTTGGGGCTGACTCTGGAGGGTTGGGGCTGACTCTGGAGGGTTGGGGCTGACTGGAGGGTTGGGGTTGACTGGAGGGTTGGGGCTGACTGTAGGGTTGGGGCTAACTGGAGGGTTGGGGCTGACTCTGGAGGGTTGGGGCTGACTGGAGGGTTGTGGCTGACTCTGGAGGGTTGGGGCTGACTGGAGGGTTCGGGCTGACTGGAGGGTTGGGGCTGACTCTGGAGGGTTGGGGCTGACTGGGGGGTTGGGGCTTACTGGAGGGTTGGGGCTGACTCTGGAGGGTTGGGGCTGACTCTGGAGGGTTGGGGCTGACTCTGGAGGGTTGTGGCTAACTGGAGGGTTGGGGCTGACTGGAGGGTTGGGGCTGACTGGAGGGTTGGGGCTGACTGGAGGGTTGGGGCTGACTCTGGAGGGTTGGGGCTGACTGTAGGGTAGGGGATGACTCTGGAGGGTTGGGGCTGACTCTGGAGGGTTGGGGCTGACTCTGGAGCGTTGGGGATGACTGGAGGGTTGGGGCTGACTCTGGAGGGTGGGGGCTGACTGTAGGGTTGGGGCTGACTCTGGAGGGTTGGGGCTGACTGTAGGGTTGGGGATGACTCTGGAGGGTTGGGCTGACTGGAGGGTTGGGGCTGACTGGAGGATTGGGGCTGACTCTGGAGGGTTGGGGCTGACTGGAGGGTTGGGGCTGACTGGAGGGTTGGGGATGACTCTGGAGGGTTGGGGCTGACTCTGGAGGGTTGGGGCTGACTCTGGAGGGTTGGGGATGACTGGAGGGTTGGGGCTGACTCTGGAGGGTTGGGGCTGACTGTAGGGTTGGGGCTGACTGTAGGGTAGGGGATGACTCTGGAGGGTTGGGGATGACTGTAGGGTAGGGGATGACTCTGGAGGGTTGGGGCTGACTCTGGAGGGTTGGGGCTGACTCTGGAGCGTTGGGGATGACTGGAGGGTTGGGGCTGACTTTGGAGGTTTGGGGCTGACTCTGGAGGGTTGGGGCTGACTGTAGGGTTGGGGATGACTGTAGGGTTGGGGATGACTGAAGGGTTGGGGCTGACTCTGGAGGGTTGGGGCTGACTGGAGGGTTGGGGCTGACTCTGGAGGGTTGGGGCTGACTGTAGGGTTGGGGCTGACTCTGGAGGTTTGGGGCTGACTCTAGGGTTGGGGATGACTCTGGAGGGTTGGGGATGACTCTGGAGGGTTGGGGCTGACTCTGGAGGGTTGGGGCCGACTGTAGGGTTGCGGATGACTGGAGGGTTGGGGCTGACTCTGGAGGGTTGGGGCTGACTGCAGGGTTGGGGCTGACTCTGGAGGGTTGGGGCTGACTGGGGGGTTGGGGCTGACTCTGGAGGGTTTGGGCTGACTCTGGAGGGTTGGGGCTGACTCTGGAGGGTTGGGGCTGACTGGAGGGTTGGGGTTGACTGGAGGTTTGGGGCTGACTGTAGGGTTGGGGCTAACTGGAGGGTTGGGGCTGACTCTGGAGGGTTGGGGCTGACTGGAGGGTTGTGGCTGACTCTGGAGGGTTGGGGCTGACTGGAGGGTTCGGGCTGACTGGAGGGTTGGGGCTGACTCTGGAGGGTTGGGGCTGACTGGGGGGTTGGGGCTTACTGGAGGGTTGGGGCTGACTCTGGAGGGTTGGGGCTGACGCTGGAGGGTTGGGGCTGACTCTGGAGGGTTGGGCTGACTGGAGGGTTGGGGCTGACTGGAGGATTGGGGCTGACTCTGGAGGGTTGGGGCTGACTGGAGGGTTGGGGCTGACTGGAGGGTTGGGGATGACTCTGGAGGGTTGGGGCTGACTCTGGAGGGTTGGGGCTGACTCTGGAGGGTTGGGGCTGACTCTGGAGGGTGGGGGCTGACTGTAGGGTTGGGGCTGACTCTGGAGGGTTGGGGCTGACTGTAGGGTTGGGGCTGACTCTGGAGGGTTGGGGCTAACTGGAGGGTTGGGGCTGACTGGAGGGTTGTGGCTGACTGGAGGGTTGGGGCTGACTCTGGAGGGTGGGGGCTGACTGGAGGGTTGGGGCTGACTCTGGAGGGTTGGGGCTGACTGTAGGGTAGGGGATGACTCTGGAGGGTTGGGGCTGACTCTGGAGGGTTGGGGCTGACTCTGGAGCGTTGGGGATGACTGGAGGGTTGGGGCTGACTCTGGAGGGTGGGGGCTGACTGTAGGGTTGGGGCTGACTCTGGAGGGTTGGGGCTGACTGTAGGGTTGGGGATGACTCTGGAGGGTTGGGCTGACTGGAGGGTTGGGGCTGACTGGAGGATTGGGGCTGACTCTGGAGGGTTGGGGCTGACTGGAGGGTTGGGGCTGACTGGAGGGTTGGGGATGACTCTGGAGGGTTGGGGCTGACTCTGGAGGGTTGGGGCTGACTCTGGAGGGTTGGGGATGACTGGAGGGTTGGGGCTGACTGTAGGGTTGGGGCTGACTGTAGGGTAGGGGATGACTCTGGAGGGTTGGGGATGACTGTAGGGTAGGGGATGACTCTGGAGTGTTGGGGCTGACTCTGGAGGGTTGGGGCTGACTCTGGAGCGTTGGGGATGACTGGAGGGTTGGGGCTGACTTTGGAGGTTTGGGGCTGACTCTGGAGGGTTGGGGCTGACTGTAGGGTTGGGGATGACTGTAGGGTTGGGGATGACTGAAGGGTTGGGGCTGACTCTGGAGGGTTGGGGCTGACTGGAGGGTTGGGGCTGACTCTGGAGGGTTGGGGCTGACTGTAGGGTTGGGGCTGACTCTGGAGGTTTGGGGCTGACTCTAGGGTTGGGGATGACTCTGGAGGGTTGGGGATGACTCTGGAGGGTTGGGGCTGACTCTGGAGGGTTGGGGCCGACTGTAGGGTTGGGGATGACTGGAGGGTTGGGGCTGACTCTGGAGGGTTGGGGCTGACTGCAGGGTTGGGGCTGACTCTGGAGGGTTGGGGCTGACTGGGGGGTTGGGGCTGACTCTGGAGGGTTTGGGCTGACTCTGGAGGGTTGGGGCTGACTCTGGAGGGTTGGGGCTGACTGGAGGGTTGGGGTTGACTGGAGGTTTGGGGCTGACTGTAGGGTTGGGGCTAACTGGAGGGTTGGGGCTGACTCTGGAGGGTTGGGGCTGACTGGAGGGTTGTGGCTGACTCTGGAGGGTTGGGGCTGACTGGAGGGTTCGGGCTGACTGGAGGGTTGGGGCTGACTCTGGAGGGTTGGGGCTGACTGGGGGGTTGGGGCTTACTGGAGGGTTGGGGCTGACTCTGGAGGGTTGGGGCTGACGCTGGAGGGTTGGGGCTGACTCTGGAGGGTTGGGCTGACTGGAGGGTTGGGGCTGACTGGAGGATTGGGGCTGACTCTGGAGGGTTGGGGCTGACTGGAGGGTTGGGGCTGACTGGAGGGTTGGGGATGACTCTGGAGGGTTGGGGCTGACTCTGGAGGGTTGGGGCTGACTCTGGAGGGTTGGGGCTGACTCTGGAGGGTGGGGGCTGACTGTAGGGTTGGGGCTGACTCTGGAGGGTTGGGGCTGACTGTAGGGTTGGGGCTGACTCTGGAGGGTTGGGGCTAACTGGAGGGTTGGGGCTGACTGGAGGGTTATGGCTGACTAGAGGGTTGGGGCTGACTCTGGAGGGTGGGGGCTGACTGTAGGGTTGGGGCTGACTCTGGAGGGTTGGGGCTGACTGTAGGGTTGGGGATGACTCTGGAGGGTTGGGCTGACTGGAGGGTTGGGGCTGACTGGAGAATTGGGGCTGACTCTGGAGGGTTGGGGCTGACTGGAGGGTTGGGGCTGACTGGAGGGTTGGGGATGACTCTGGAGGGTTGGGGCTGACTCTGGAGGGTTGGGGCTGACTCTGGAGGGTTGGGGATGACTGGAGGGTTGGGGCTGACTCTGGAGGGTTGGGGCTGACTGTAGGGTTGGGGCTGACTGGAGGGTTGGTCCTGACTCTGAGGGTTGTGGCTGACTGTAGGGTTGGGGCTGACTCTGGAGGGTTGGGGCTGACTGTAGGGTTGGGGATGACTCTGGAGGGTTGGGGCTGACTGGAGGGTTGGGGCTGACTCTGGAGGGTTGGGGCTGACTGGAGGGTTGGGGCTGACTGGTTGGGGCTGAGTCGGGAGGGGTGGGGCTGACTCTGGAGGGTTGGGGCTGACTGGAGGGTTGGGGCTGACTCTGGAGGGTTGGGGCTGACTGGAGGGTTGGGGCTGACTGGTTGGGGCTGAGTCGGGAGGGGTGGGGCTGACTCTGGAGGGGTGGGGCTGACTATGGAGGGTTGGGGCTGACGGTAGGGTTGGGGCTGACTCTGGAGGGTTGGGGCTGACTGTAGGGTTGGGGATGACTCTGGAGGGTTTGGGCTGACTGGAGGATTGGGGCTGACTCTGGAGGGTTGGGGCTGACTGGAGGGTTGGGGCTGACTGGAGGGTTGGGGATGACTCTGGAGGGTTGGGGCTGACTCTGGAGGGTTGGGGCTGACTCTGGAGGGTTGGGGCTGACTCTGGAGGGTGGGGGCTGACTGTAGGGTTGGGGCTGACTCTGGAGGGTTGGGGCTGACTGTAGGGTTGGGGCTGACTCTGGAGGGTTGGGGCTAACTGGAGGGTTGGGGCTGACTGGAGGGTTGTGGCTGACTGGAGGGTTGGGGCTGACTCTGGAGGGTGGGGGCTGATTGTAGGGTTGGGGCTGACTCTGGAGGGTTGGGGCTGACTGTAGGGTTGGGGATGACTCTGGAGGGTTGGGCTGACTGGAGGGTTGGGGCTGACTGGAGGATTGGGGCTGACTCTGGAGGGTTGGGGCTGACTGGAGGGTTGGGGCTGACTGGAGGGTTGGGGATGACTCTGGAGGGTTGGGGCTGACTCTGGAGGGTTGGGGCTGACTCTGGAGGGTTGGGGATGACTGGAGGGTTGGGGCTGACTCTGGAGGGTTGGGGCTGACTGTAGGGTTGGGGCTGACTCTGGAGGGTTGGGGCTGACTGGAGGGTTGGTCCTGACTCTGAGGGTTGTGGCTGACTGTAGGGTTGGGGCTGACTCTGGAGGGTTGGGGCTGACTGTAGGGTTGGGGATGACTCTGGAGGGTTGGGGCTGACTGGAGGGTTGGGGCTGACTCTGGAGGGTTGGGGCTGACTGGAGGGTTGGGGCTGACTGGTTCGGGCTGAGTCGGGAGGGGTGGGGCTGACTCTGGAGGGTTGGGGCTGACTGGAGGGTTGGGGCTGACTCTGGAGGGTTGGGGCTGACTGGAGGGTTGGGGCTGACTGGTTGGGGCTGAGTCGGGAGGGGTGGGGCTGACTCTGGAGGGGTGGGGCTGACTATGGAGGGTTGGGGCTGACGGTAGGGTTGGGGCTGACTCTGGAGGGTTGGGGCTGACTGTAGGGTTGGGGATGACTCTGGAGGGTTTGGGCTGACTGCAGGGTTGGGGATGACTCTGGAGGGTTGGGGCTGACTGGAGGGTTGGGGCTGACTGGAGGGTTGGGGCTGACTGTAGGGTTGGGGATGACTGGAGGGTTGGGGCTGACTGTAGGGTTGGGGATGACTGGAGGGTTGGGGCTGACTCTGGAGGGTAGGGGATGACTCTGGTGGGTTGGGGCTGACTCTGGAGGGTTGGGGCTGACTGGAGGGTTGGGGCTGACTGGAGGGTAGGGGCTGACTCTGGAGGGTTGGGGCTGACTCTGGAGGGTTGGGGCTGACTCTGGAGGGTTGGGGCTGACTGGAGGGTTGGGGTTGACTGGAGGGTTGGGGCTGACTGTAGGGTTGGGGCTAACTGGAGGGTTGGGGCTGACTCTGGAGGGTTGGGGCTGACTGGAGGGTTGTGGCTGACTCTGGAGGGTTGGGGCTGACTGGAGGGTTCGGGCTGACTGGAGGGTTGGGGCTGACTCTGGAGGGTTGGGGCTGACTCTAGGGTTGGGGATGACTCTGGAGGGTTGGGGATGACTCTGGAGGGTTGGGGCTGACTCTGGAGGGTTGGGGCCGACTGTAGGGTTGGGGATGACTGGAGGGTTGGGCTGACTCTGGAGGGTTGGGGCTGACTGCAGGGTTGGGGATGACTTTGGAGGGTTGGGGCTGACTGGAGGGTTGGGGCTGACTGGAGGGTTGGGGCTGACTGTAGGGTTGGGGATGACTGGAGGGTTGGGGCTGACTGGAGGGTTGGGGCTGACTGGAGGGTAGGGGCTGACTCTGGAGGGTTGGGGCTGACTCTGGAGGGTTGGGGCTGACTGGGGGGTTGGGGCTGACTCTGGAGGGTTGGGGCTGACTCTGGAGGGTTGGGGCTGACTCTGGAGGGTTGGGGCTGACTGGAGGGTTGGGGTTGACTGGAGGGTTGGGGCTGACTGTAGGGTTGGGGCTAACTGGAGGGTTGGGGCTGACTCTGGAGGGTTGGGGCTGACTGGAGGGTTGTGGCTGACTCTGGAGGGTTGGGGCTGACTGGAGGGTTCGGGCTGACTGGAGGGTTGGGGCTGACTCTGGAGGGTTGGGGCTGACTGTAGGGTTGGGGATGACTCTGGAGGGTTGGGGCTGACTGGAGGGTTGGGGCTGACTCTGGAGGGTTGGGGCTGACTGGAGGGTTGGGGCTGACTGGTTGGGGCTGAGTCGGGAGGGGTGGGGCTGACTCTGGAGGGTTGGGGCTGACTGGAGGGTTGGGGCTGACTCTGGAGGGTTGGGGCTGACTGGAGGGTTGGGGCTGACTGGTTGGGGCTGAGTCGGGAGGGGTGGGGCTGACTCTGGAGGGGTGGGGCTGACTATGGAGGGTTGGGGCTGACTGTAGGGTTGGGGCTAACTGGAGGGTTGGGGCTGACTCTGGAGGGTTGGGGCTGACTGGAGGGTTGTGGCTGACTCTGGAGGGTTGGGGCTGACTGGAGGGTTCGGGCTGACTGGAGGGTTGGGGCTGACTCTGGAGGGTTGGGGCTGACTGTAGGGTTGGGGATGACTCTGGAGGGTTGGGGCTGACTGGAGGGTTGGGGCTGACTCTGGAGGGTTGGGGCTGACTGTAGGGTTGGGGATGACTCTGGAGGGTTGGGGCTGACTGGAGGGTTGGGGCTGACTGGAGGGTTGGGGCTGACTGGAGGGTTGGGGCTGACTGTAGGGTTGGGGATGACTGGAGGGTTGGGGCTGACTGGAGGGTTGGGGCTGACTGGAGGGTAGGGGCTGACTCTGGAGGGTTGGGGCTGACTCTGGAGGGTTGGGGCTGACTGGGGGGTTGGGGCTGACTCTGGAGGGTTGGGGCTGACTCTGGAGGGTTGGGGCTGACTCTGGAGGGTTGGGGCTGACTGGAGGGTTGGGGTTGACTGGAGGGTTGGGGCTGACTGTAGGGTTGGGGCTAACTGGAGGGTTGGGGCTGACTCTGGAGGGTTGGGGCTGACTGGAGGGTTGTGGCTGACTCTGGAGGGTTGGGGCTGACTGGAGGGTTCGGGCTGACTGGAGGGTTGGGGCTGACTCTGGAGGGTTGGGGCTGACTGTAGGGTTGGGGATGACTCTGGAGGGTTGGGGCTGACTGGAGGGTTGGGGCTGACTCTGGAGGGTTGGGGCTGACTGGAGGGTTGGGGCTGACTGGTTGGGGCTGAGTCGGGAGGGGTGGGGCTGACTCTGGAGGGTTGGGGCTGACTGGAGGGTTGGGGCTGACTCTGGAGGGTTGGGGCTGACTGGAGGGTTGGGGCTGACTGGTTGGGGCTGAGTCGGGAGGGGTGGGGCTGACTCTGGAGGGGTGGGGCTGACTATGGAGGGTTGGGGCTGACGGTAGGGTTGGGGCTGACTCTGGAGGGTTGGGGCTGACTGTAGGGTTGGGGATGACTCTGGAGGGTTTGGGCTGACTGGAGGATTGGGGCTGACTCTGGAGGGTTGGGGCTGACTGGAGGGTTGGGGCTGACTGGAGGGTTGGGGATGACTCTGGAGGGTTGGGGCTGACTCTGGAGGGTTGGGGCTGACTCTGGAGGGTTGGGGCTGACTCTGGAGGGTGGGGGCTGACTGTAGGGTTGGGGCTGACTCTGGAGGGTTGGGGCTGACTGTAGGGTTGGGGCTGACTCTGGAGGGTTGGGGCTAACTGGAGGGTTGGGGCTGACTGGAGGGTTGTGGCTGACTGGAGGGTTGGGGCTGACTCTGGAGGGTGGGGGCTGACTGTAGGGTTGGGGCTGACTCTGGAGGGTTGGGGCTGACTGTAGGGTTGGGGATGACTCTGGAGGGTTGGGCTGACTGGAGGGTTGGGGCTGACTGGAGGATTGGGGCTGACTCTGGAGGGTTGGGGCTGACTGGAGGGTTGGGGCTGACTGGAGGGTTGGGGATGACTCTGGAGGGTTGGGGCTGACTCTGGAGGGTTGGGGCTGACTCTGGAGGGTTGGGGATGACTGGAGGTTTGGGGCTGACTCTGGAGGGTTGGGGCTGACTGTAGGGTTGGGGCTGACTCTGGAGGGTTGGGGCTGACTGGAGGGTTGGTCCTGACTCTGAGGGTTGTGGCTGACTGTAGGGTTGGGGCTGACTCTGGAGGGTTGGGGCTGACTCTGGAGGGTTGGGGCTGACTGGAGGGTTGGGGCTGACTGGTTGGGGCTGAGTCGGGAGGGGTGGGGCTGACTCTGGAGGGTTGGGGCTGACTGGAGGGTTGGGGCTGACTCTGGAGGGTTGGGGCTGACTGGAGGGTTGGGGCTGACTGGTTGGGGCTGAGTCGGGAGGGGTGGGGCTGACTCTGGAGGGGTGGGGCTGACTATGGAGGGTTGGGGCTGACGGTAGGGTTGGGGCTGACTCTGGAGGGTTGGGGCTGACTGTAGGGTTGGGGATGACTGGAGGGTTGGGGCTGACTGTAGGGTTGGGGATGACTGGAGGGTTGGGGCTGACTCTGGAGGGTAGGGGATGACTCTGGTGGGTTGGGGCTGACTCTGGAGGGTTGGGGCTGACTGGAGGGTTGGGGCTGACTGGAGGGTAGGGGCTGACTCTGGAGGGTTGGGGCTGACTCTGGAGGGTTGGGGCTGACTCTGGAGGGTTGGGGCTGACTGGAGGGTTGGGGTTGACTGGAGGGTTGGGGCTGACTGTAGGGTTGGGGCTAACTGGAGGGTTGGGGCTGACTCTGGAGGGTTGGGGCTGACTGGAGGGTTGTGGCTGACTCTGGAGGGTTGGGGCTGACTGGAGGGTTCGGGCTGACTGGAGGGTTGGGGCTGACTCTGGAGGGTTGGGGCTGACTCTAGGGTTGGGGATGACTCTGGAGGGTTGGGGATGACTCTGGAGGGTTGGGGCTGACTCTGGAGGGTTGGGGCCGACTGTAGGGTTGGGGATGACTGGAGGGTTGGGCTGACTCTGGAGGGTTGGGGCTGACTGCAGGGTTGGGGATGACTTTGGAGGGTTGGGGCTGACTGGAGGGTTGGGGCTGACTGGAGGGTTGGGGCTGACTGTAGGGTTGGGGATGACTGGAGGGTTGGGGCTGACTGGAGGGTTGGGGCTGACTGGAGGGTAGGGGCTGACTCTGGAGGGTTGGGGCTGACTCTGGAGGGTTGGGGCTGACTGGGGGGTTGGGGCTGACTCTGGAGGGTTGGGGCTGACTCTGGAGGGTTGGGGCTGACTCTGGAGGGTTGGGGCTGACTGGAGGGTTGGGGTTGACTGGAGGGTTGGGGCTGACTGTAGGGTTGGGGCTAACTGGAGGGTTGGGGCTGACTCTGGAGGGTTGGGGCTGACTGGAGGGTTGTGGCTGACTCTGGAGGGTTGGGGCTGACTGGAGGGTTCGGGCTGACTGGAGGGTTGGGGCTGACTCTGGAGGGTTGGGGCTGACTCTGGAGGGTTGGGGCTAACTGGAGGGTTGGGGCTGACTGGAGGGTTGGGGCTGACTGGAGGGTTGGGGCTGACTCTGGAGGGTGGGGGCTGACTGTAGGGTTGGGGCTGACTCTGGAGGGTTGGGGCTGACTGTAGGGTTGGGGATGACTCTGGAGGGTTGGGGCTGACTGGAGGGTTGGGGCTGACTGGAGGGTTGGGGCTGACTCTGGAGGGTTGGGGCTGACTCTGGAGGGTTGGGGATGACTGGAGGGTTGGGGCTGACTGGAGGGTTGGGGCTGACTCTGGAGGGTTGGGGCTGACTCTAGGGTTGGGGATGACTCTGGAGGGTTGGGGATGACTCTGGAGGGTTGGGGCTGACTCTGGAGGGTTGGGGCCGACTGTAGGGTTGGGGATGACTGGAGGGTTGGGCTGACTCTGGAGGGTTGGGGCTGACTGCAGGGTTGGGGATGACTTTGGAGGGTTGGGGCTGACTGGAGGGTTGGGGCTGACTGGAGGGTTGGGGCTGACTGTAGGGTTGGGGATGACTGGAGGGTTGGGGCTGACTGGAGGGTTGGGGCTGACTGGAGGGTAGGGGCTGACTCTGGAGGGTTGGGGCTGACTCTGGAGGGTTGGGGCTGACTGGGGGGTTGGGGCTGACTCTGGAGGGTTGGGGCTGACTCTGGAGGGTTGGGGCTGACTCTGGAGGGTTGGGGCTGACTGGAGGGTTGGGGTTGACTGGAGGGTTGGGGCTGACTGTAGGGTTGGGGCTAACTGGAGGGTTGGGGCTGACTCTGGAGGGTTGGGGCTGACTGGAGGGTTGTGGCTGACTCTGGAGGGTTGGGGCTGACTGGAGGGTTCGGGCTGACTGGAGGGTTGGGGCTGACTCTGGAGGGTTGGGGCTGACTCTGGAGGGTTGGGGCTAACTGGAGGGTTGGGGCTGACTGGAGGGTTGGGGCTGACTGGAGGGTTGGGGCTGACTCTGGAGGGTGGGGGCTGACTGTAGGGTTGGGGCTGACTCTGGAGGGTTGGGGCTGACTGTAGGGTTGGGGATGACTCTGGAGGGTTGGGGCTGACTGGAGGGTTGGGGCTGACTGGAGGGTTGGGGCTGACTCTGGAGGGTTGGGGCTGACTCTGGAGGGTTGGGGATGACTGGAGGGTTGGGGCTGACTCTGGAGGTTTGGGGCTGTCTCTGGAGGGTTGGGGCTGACTGTAGGGTTGGGGATGACTGGAGGGTTGGGGCTGACTGTAGGGTTGGGGATGACTGAAGGGTTGGGGCTGACTCTGGAGGGTTGGGGCTGACTGGAGGGTTGGGGATGACTCTGGAGGGTTGGGGCTGACTGTAGGGTTGGGGATGACTGAAGGGTTGGGGCTGACTCTGGAGGGTTGGGGCTGACTGGAGGGTTGGGGCTGACTCTGGAGGGTTGGGGCTGACTGTAGGGTTGGGGCTGACTCTGGAGGTTTGGGGCTGACTCTAGGGTTGGGGATGACTCTGGAGGGTTGGGGATGACTCTGGAGGGTTGGGGCTGACTCTGGAGGGTTGGGGCCGACTGTAGGGTTGGGGATGACTGGAGGGTTGGGGCTGACTCTGGAGGGTTGGGGCTGACTGCAGGGTTGGGGATGACTCTGGAGGGTTGGGGCTGACTCTGGAGGGTTGGGGCTGACTGGGGGGTTGGGGCTGACTCTGGAGGGTTGGGGCTGACTCTGGAGGGTTGGGGCTGACTCTGGAGGGTTGGGGCTGACTGTTGGGTTGGGGATGACTGGAGGGTTGGGGCTGACTGTAGGGTTGGGGCTGACTCTGGAGGGTTGGGCTGACTGGAGGGTTGGGGCTGACTGGAGGATTGGGGCTGACTCTGGAGGGTTGGGGCTGACTGGAGGGTTGGGGCTGACTGGAGGGTTGGGGATGACTCTGGAGGGTTGGGGCTGACTCTGGAGGGTTGGGGCTGACTCTGGAGGGTTGGGGATGACTGGAGGGTTGGGGCTGACTCTGGAGGGTTGGGGCTGACTGTAGGGTAGGGGATGACTCTGGAGGGTTGGGGCTGACTCTGGAGGGTTGGGGCTGACTCTGGAGCGTTGGGGATGACTGGAGGGTTGGGGCTGACTCTGGAGGTTTGGGGCTGACTCTGGAGGGTTGGGGCTGACTGTAGGGTTGGGGCTGACTGTAGGGTTGGGGCTGACTCTGGAGGGTTGGGGCTGACTCTGGAGGGTGGGGGCTGACTGTAGGGTTGGGGCTGACTCTGGAGGGTTGGCGCTGACTGTAGGGTTGGGGATGACTCTGGAGGGTTGGGCTGACTGGAGGGTTGGGGCTGACTGGAGGATTGGGGCTGACTCTGGAGGGTTGGGGCTGACTGGAGGGTTGGGGCTGACTGGAGGGTTGGGGATGACTCTGGAGGGTTGGGGCTGACTCTGGAGGGTTGGGGCTGATTCTGGAGGGTTGGGGCTGACTCTGGAGGGTTGGGGCTGACTCTGGAGGGTTGGGGCTGACTGTAGGGTTGGGGCTGACTCTGGAGGGTTGTGGCTGACTGTAGGGTAGGGGATGACTCTGGAGGGTTGGGGCTGACTCTGGAGCGTTGGGGCTGACTCTGGAGCGTTGGGGATGACTGGAGGGTTGGGGACGACTGGAGGGTTGGGGCTGACTCTGGAGGGTTGGGGCTGACTCTGGAGGGTTGGGGCTGACTGGAGGGTTGGGGCCGACTGTAGGATTGGGGATGACTCTGGAAGGTTGGGGCTGACTCTGGAGGGTTGGGGCTGACTGTAGGGTTGGGGATGACTGGAGGGTTGGGGCTGATTGGAGGGTTGGGGCTGACTGGAGGATTGGGGCTGACTCTGGAGGGTTGGGGCTGACTCTGTAGGGTTGGGGCTGACTGGAGGGTTGGGGATGACTCTGGAGGGTTGGGGCTGACTCTGGAGGGTTGGGGCTGACTGGAGGGTTGGGGCTGACTCTGGAGGGTTGGCGCTGACTGGAGGGTTGGGGCTGACTGGTTGGGGCTGAGTCGGGAGGGGTGGGGCTGACTCTGGAGGGGTGGGGCTGACTCTGGAGGGTTGGGGCTGACGGTAGGGTTGGGGCTGACTCTGGAGGGTTGGGGCTGACTGTAGGGTTGGGGATGACTCTGCAGGGTTGGGGCTGACTGCAGGGTTGGGGCTGACTCTGGAGGGTTGGGGCTGACTGTAGGGTTGGGGATGACTCTGGAGGGTTGGGGCTGACTGCAGGGTTTGGGATGACTGGAGGGTTGGGGCTGACTCTGGAGGGTTGGGGATGACTCTGGTGGGTTGGGGCTGACTCTGGAGGGTTGGGGCTGACTGGAGGGTTGGGGCTGACTGGAGGGTTGGGGCTGACTGGAGGGTAGGGGCTGACTCTGGAGGGTTGGGGCTGACTCTGGAGGGTTGGGGCTGACTCTGGAGGGTTGGGGCTGACTGTAGGGTAGGGGATGACTCTAGAGGGTTGGGGCTGACTCTGGAGGGTTGGGGATGACTCTGGAGGGTTGGGGCTGACTGCAGGGTTTGGGATGACTGGAGGGTTGGGGCTGACTCTGGAGGGTTGGGGATGACTCTGGTGGGTTGGGGCTGACTCTGGAGGGTTGGGGCTGACTGGAGGGTTCGGGCTGACTGGAGGGTAGGGGCTGACTCTGGAGGGTTGGGGCTGACTCTGGAGGGTTGGGGCTGACTCTGGAGGGTTGGGGCTGACTGTAGGTTAGGGGATGACTCTAGAGGGTTGGGGCTGACTCTGGAGGGTTGGGGCTGACTCTGGAGGGTTGGGGCTGACTCTGGAGGGTTGGGGCTGACTGTAGGGTTGGGGCTGACTGTAGGGTTGGGGCTGACTGTAGGGTTGGGGATGACTGAAGGGTTGGGGCTGACTCTTGAGGGTTGGGGCTGACTGGAGGGTTGGGGCTGACTCTGGAGGGTTGGGGCTGACTCTAGGGTTGGGGATGACTCTGGAGGGTTGGGGATGACTCTGGAGGGTTGGGGCTGACTCTGGAGGGTTTGGGCCGACTGTAGGGTTGGGGATGACTGGAGGTTTGGGGCTGACTCTGGAGGGTTTGGGCTGACTGCAGGGTTGGGGATGACTCTGGAGGGTTGGGGCTGACTGGAGGGTTGGGGCTGACTGGAGGGTTGGGGCTGACTGTAGGGTTGGGGATGACTGGAGGGTTGGGGCTTACTGTAGGGTTGGGGATGACTGGAGGGTTGGGGCTGACTCTGGAGGGTTGGGGATGACTCTGGTGGGTTGGGGCTGACTCTGGAGGGTTGGGGCTGACTCTGGAGGGTTGGGGCTGACTGTAGGGTTGGGGCTGACTCTGGAGGGTTGTGGCTGACTGTAGGGTAGGGGATGACTCTGGAGGGTTGGGGCTGACTCTGGAGCGTTGGGGCTGACTCTGGAGCGTTGGGGATGACTGGAGGGTTGGGGATGACTGGAGGGTTGGGGCTGACTCTGGAGGGTTGGGGATGACTCTGGAGGGTTGGGGCTGACTCTGGAGGGTTGGGGCTGACTCTGGAGGGTTGGGGCTGACTGTAGGGTTGGGGCTGACTGTAGGGTTGGGGCTGACTGTAGGGTTGGGGATGACTGAAGGGTTGGGGCTGACTCTGGAGGGTTGGGGCTGACTGGAGGGTTGGGGCTGACTCTGGAGGGTTGGGGCTGACTCTAGGGTTGGGGATGACTCTGGAGGGTTGGGGATGACTCTGGAGGGTTGGGGCTGACTCTGGAGGGTTGAGGCCGACTGTAGGGTTGGGGATGACTGGAGGGTTGGGGCTGACTCTGGAGGGTTTGGGCTGACTGCAGGGTTGGGGATGACTCTGGAGGGTTGGGGCTGACTGGAGGGTTGGGGCTGACTGGAGGGTTGGGGCTGACTGTAGGGTTGGGGATGACTGGAGGGTTGGGGCTTACTGTAGGGTTGGGGATGACTGGAGGGTTGGGGCTGACTCTGGAGGGTTGGGGCTGACTGGAGGGTTGGGGCTGACTGGAGGGTAGGGGCTGACTCTGAATGGTTGGGGCTGACTCTGGAGGGTTGGGGCTTACTGGAGGGTTGGAGCTGACTCTGGAGGGTTGGGGCTGACTTGAGGGTTTGGGTTGACTGGAGGGTTGGGGCTGACTGTAGGGTTGGGGCTAACTGGAGGGTTGGGGCTGACTCTGGAGGGTTGGGGCTGACTGGAGGGTTGTGGCTGACTCTGGAGGGTTGGGGCTGACTGGAGGGTTCGGGCTGACTGGAGGGTTGGGGCTGACTCTGGAGGTTTGGGGCTGACTGGGGGGTTGGGGCTGACTGGAGGGTTGGGGCTGACTCTGTAGGGTTGGGGCTGACTCTGGAGGGTTGGGGCTGACTCTGGAGGGTTGGGGCTAACTGTTGGGTTGGGGATGACTGGAGGGTTGGGGCTGACTGTAGGGTTGGGGCTGACTCTGGAGGGTTGGGGCTGACTCTGGAGGGTTGGGGCTGACGGTAGGGTTGGGGCTGACTCTGGAGGGTTGGGGCTGACTGTAGGGTTGGGGATGACTCTGGAGGGTTGGGGCTGACTCTGGAGGGTTGGGGCTAACTGGAGGGTTGGGGCTGACTGGAGGGTAGGGGCTGTCTCTGGAGGGTTGGGGATGACTCTGGAGGGTTGGGGCTGACTGTAGGGTAGGGGATGACTCTGGAGGGTTGGGGCTGACTCTGGAGGGTTGGGGCTGACTCTGGAGGGTTGGGGATGACTCTGGTGGGTTGGGGCTGACTCTGGAGGGTTGGGGCTGACTGGAGGGTAGGGGCTGACTCTGGAGGGTTGGGGCTGACTCTGGAGGGTTGGGGCTGACTGTAGGGTAGTGGATGACTCTGGAGGGTTGGGGCTGACTCTGGAGGGTTGGGGCTGACTCTGGAGGGTTGGGGATGACTGGAGGGTTGGGGCTGACTCTGGAGGGTTGGGGCTGACTCTGGAGGGTTGGGGCTGACTGTAGGGTTGGGGATGACTGGAGGGTTGGGGCTGACTGTAGGGTTGCGGATGACTGAAGGGTTGGGGCGACTCTGGAGGGTTGGGGATGACTGGAGGGTTGGGGCTGACTCTGGAGGGTTGGGGCTGACTCTGGAGGGTTGGGGCTGACTGTAGGGTTGGGGATGACTGGAGGGTTGGGGCTGACTGTAGGGTTGCGGATGACTGAAGGGTTGGGGCGACTCTGGAGGGTTGGGGCTGACTCTGGAGGGTTGGGGCTGACTGTAGGGTTGGGGCTGACTCTGGAGGGTTGGGGCTGACTGTAGGGTTGGGGCTGACTCTGGAGGGTTGGGGCTGACTGTAGGGTAGGGGATGACTCTGGAGGGTTGGGGCTGACTCTGGAGGGTTGGGGCTGACTCTGGAGCGTTGGGGATGACTGGAGGGTTGGGGCTGACTCTGGAGGTTTGGGGCTGACTCTGGAGGGTTGGGGCTGACTGTAGGGTTGGGGATGACTGGAGGGTTGGGGCTGACTGTAGGGTTGGGGATGACTGAAGGGTTGGGGCTGACTCTGGAGGGTTGGGGCTGACTGGAGGGTTGGGGCTGACTCTGGAGGGTTGGGGCTGACTGTAGGGTTGGGGCTGACTCTGGAGGTTTGGGGCTGACTCTAGGGTTGGGGATGACTCTGGAGGGTTGGGGATGACTCTGGAGGGTTGGGGCTGACTCTGGAGGGTTGGGGCCGACTGTAGGGTTGGAGATGACTGGAGGGTTGGGGCTGACTCTGGAGGGTTGGGGCTGACTGCAGGGTTGGGGATGACTTTGGAGGGTTGGGGCTGACTGGAGGGTTGGGGCTGACTGGAGGGTTGGGGCTGACTGTAGGGTTGGGGATGACTGGAGGGTTGGGGCTGACTGTAGGGTTGGGGCTGACTCTGGAGGGTTGGGGCTGACTGTAGGGTTGGGGATGTCTCTGGAGGGTTGGGGCTGACTGGAGGGTTGGGGCTGACTCTGGAGGGTTGGGGCTGACTGGAGGGTTGGGGCTGACTGGTTGGGGCTGAGTCGGGAGGGGTGGGGCTGACTCTGGAGGGGTGGGGCTGACTCTGGAGGGTTGGGGCTGACGGTAGGGTTGGGGCTGACTCTGGAGGGTTGGGGCTGACTGTAGGGTTGGGGATGACTCTGGAGGGTTGGGGCTGACTGCAGGGTTGGGGATGACTCTGGAGGGTTGGGGCTGACTGGAGGGTTGGGGCTGACTGGAGGGTTGGGGCTGACTGTAGGGTTGGGGATGACTGGAGGGTTGGGGCTGACTGTAGGGTTGGGGATGACTGGAGGGTTGGGGCTGACTCTGGAGGGTAGGGGATGACTCTGGTGGGTTGGGGCTGACTCTGGAGGGTTGGGGCTGACTGGAGGGTTGGGGCTGACTGGAGGGTAGGGGCTGACTCTGGAGGGTTTGGGCTGACTCTGGAGGGTTGGGGCTGACTCTGGAGGGTTGGGGCTGACTGGAGGGTTGGGGTTGACTGGAGGGTTGGGGCTGACTGTAGGGTTGGGGCTAACTGGAGGGTTGGGGCTGACTCTGGAGGGTTGGGGCTGACTGGAGGGTTGTGGCTGACTCTGGAGGGTTGGGGCTGACTGGAGGGTTCGGGCTGACTGGAGGGTTGGGGCTGACTCTGGAGGGTTGGGGCTGACTGGGGGGTTGGGGATGACTCTGGAGGGTTGGGGCTGACTCTGGAGGGTTGGGGCTGACTCTGGAGGGTTGGGGCTGACTCTGGAGGGTTGGGGCTAACTGGAGGGTTGGGGCTGACTGGAGGGTTGGGGCTGACTGGAGGGTTGGGGCTGACTCTGGAGGGTGGGGGCTGACTGTAGGGTTGGGGCTGACTCTGGAGGGTTGGGGCTGACTGTAGGGTTGGGGATGACTCTGGAGGGTTGGGCTGACTGGAGGGTTGGGGCTGACTGGAGGATTGGGGCTGACTCTGGAGGGTTGGGGCTGACTGGAGGGTTGGGGCTGACTGGAGGGTTGGGGATGACTCTGGAGGGTTGGGGCTGACTCTGGAGGGTTGGGGCTGACTCTGGAGGGTTGGGGATGACTGGAGGGTTGGGGCTGACTCTGGAGGGTTGGGGCTGACTGTAGGGTTGGGGCTGACTCTGGAGGGTTGGGGCTGACTGTAGGGTAGGGGATGACTCTGGAGGGTTGGGGCTGACTCTGGAGGGTTGGGGCTGACTCTGGAGCGTTGGGGATGACTGGAGGGTTGGGGCTGACTCTGGAGGTTTGGGTCTGACTCTGGACGGTTGGGGCTGACTGCAGGGTTGGGGATGACTTTGGAGGGTTGGGGCTGACTGGAGGGTTGGGGCTGACTGGAGGGTTGGGGCTGACTGTAGGGTTGGGGATGACTGGAGGGTTGTGGCTGACTGGAGGGTTGGGGCTGACTGGAGGGTAGGGGCTGACTCTGGAGGGTTGGGGCTGACTCTGGAGGGTTGGGGCTGACTGGGGGGTTGGGGCTGACTCTGGAGGGTTGGGGCTGACTCTGGAGGGTTGGGGCTGACTGTTGGGTTGGGGATGACTGGAGGGTTGGTGCTGACTGTAGGGTTGGGGCTGACTCTGGAGGGTTGGGGCTGACTCTGGAGGGTGGGGGCTGACTGTAGGGTTGGGGCTGACTCTGGAGGGTTGGGGCTGACTGTAGGGTTGGGGATGACTCTGGAGGGTTGGGCTGACTGGAGGGTTGTGGCTGACTGGAGGATTGGGGCTGACTCTGGAGGGTTGGGGCTGACTGGAGGGTTGGGGCTGACTGGAGGGTTGGGGATGACTCTGGAGGGTTGGGGCTGACTCTGGAGGGTTGGGGCTGACTCTGGAGGGTTGGGGCTGACTCTGGAGGGTTGGGGCTGACTCTGGAGGGTTGGGGCTGACTGTAGGGTTGGGGCTGACTCTGGAGGGTTGTGGCTGACTGTAGGGTAGGGGAAGACTCTGGAGGGTTGGGGCTGACTCTGGAGCGTTGGGGCTGACTCTGGAGCGTTGGGGATGACTGGAGGGTTGGGGATGACTGGAGGGTTGGGGCTGACTCTGGAGGGTTGGGGCTGACTCTGGAGGGTTGGGGCTGACTGGAGGGTTGGGGCTGACTGTAGGGTTGGGGATGACTGGAGGGTTGGGGCTGACTGGAGGGTTGGGGCTGACGGGAGGGTTGGGGATGACTGGAGGGTTGGGGCTGACTGGAGGGTTGGGGCTGACTGGAGGATTGGGGCTGACTCTGGAGGGTTGGGGCTAACTGGAGGGTTGGGGCTGACTGGAGGGTAGGGGCTGTCTCTGGAGGGTTGGGGCTGACTCTGGAGGGTTGGGGCTGACTCTGGAGGGTTGGGGCTGACTCTGGAGGGTTGGGGCTAACTGTAGGGTAGGGGATGACTCTGGAGGGTTGGGGCTGACTCTGGAGGGTTGGGGCTGACTCTGGAGGGTTGGGGATGACTGGAGCGTTGGGGCTGACTCTGGAGGGTTGGGGATGACTCTGGAGGGTTGGGGCTGACTGTTGGGTTGGGGATGACTGGAGGGTTGGGGCTGACTGTAGGGTTGGGGCTGACTCTGGAGGGTTGGGGCTGACTCTGGAGGGTGGGGGCTGACTGTAGGGTTGGGGCTGACTCTGGAGGGTTGGGGCTGACTGTAGGGTTGGGGATGACTCTGGAGGGTTGGGGCTGACTCTGGAGGGTTGGGGCTGACTGGAGGGTTGGGGCTGACTCTGGAGGTTTGGGGCTGACTGGGGTGTTGGGGCTGACTCTGGAGGGTTGGGGCTGACTCTGGAGGGTTGGGGCTGACTGGAGGGTTGGGGCTGACTCTGGAGGGTTGGGGCTGACTCTGGACCTATATGTTGCAGGGCCTAGGTATAGCATAGCCATTAGGGGAAGGGGCTGCCTAGTAAACTACATGTTGGGATGCAGGGGGCGGGGTGTACAGACCCCAGAGCTGTGCTGCTGGTGTGGGCTCAGCACACACTTTAGCATGTATATGGGGGGCTGGTGAGTCGTCAGGGGGACTTTGTATGGGTGTGGGGCGTCAGAGGGGTTCTATGTACCGTGGACAATGAGGGGGGCTTGGTTCTAACTTTCTAGGTCTGTTAAAATAAAGTAAAGTTTGTTATTTTAATTACGTAACTATTGGGCCAATAAAATAAAATCTCTCTTTCTCTCCCTCTCCCTCTTTCCGTCTCTGTGGCTGCCTTTTTCTCTGCCTGCCCAGACTTTAATATGGTTATGATTAGAGACGGGGGCTAGGGGGGGAGGGAGGGGGGAGGAGGGGGCTCATATTTACTGCAGGGGTAGTGGGGGAGGTGCAGTGTAAAGACAAATCGAGAGAACTAAGAGGGAGAGAGGGATCTGAATAGGGCAGAGGAGGGGAGGGGTTGTGTTTGTTTGCATTCGGGCTGAAATATGAAAAACAAAAGAAAGCAGGGACAAAAAGAGAGGAGAGGAGAGAGAAGAATGGAATAAAGTTATGTCCTCTAACAAATCAGTCCCCGCCTTGCAGCACGGGGCTCTGGCCACTTCCCCTCCTCTTCCCCTCCCTCCTCCACTCTCTCAATCTCTCTCCACCCCCTCCCTCTGGGTCCCCTGTCTCTCTCCCTCTCTCTCTCTCCACCCCCCCTCTCTCAGTCTGAGGCAGTTGGTTCGCTCCGCTGTGCCTTATGTGTCTGGGATGCAGCAGTGAAAGAAAGAGAGAGCTGAAGGAGAGAGAGAGAGAGAGAGAGAGTGGGAGCTGTTATTTAGGTCTGTTTCAGCAGACAGGGAGCAGCTCGCCCTAGGGCAGGGGGAGACGATAGAGCAACACTGAACTCAGAACAGCACATTCAGCTACAGATACAGCCAGGCAGGAACCAGCCCTGCATTCCAGCTGAGGGGAAGGGAAAGGAGGTATAGAAACAGAAGTGCCTGCAGGAAAGGATAGAACAGACGACAGAGGGAGAGAGAGAGAGAGAGAAGGAAGGAAGGAAGGAACGAAGGAAAAGGTAGCAGCAGGCAGCAACACATCAGAGCTACAGGAAGGGTTTGAACTGGGACCTTCACTGCTGCTGCTACTGTTGTTGTTGTTGTTGTTGTTATTGTTGTACTACGGTAAGGTGACCTAGCTACTCCAGGAACAAGGAAGGGGGGGGGGGTACAGCAGCAGGTTTAACCTGTGTGTTCTCGGAGGTAGGGACTAGGAAGGGGGTACAGTAAAAGGAGGTTGAAAGCTCCACCACCATGTTTGACTGTATGGAAGCTCTGGGGATGGGCCCACGCCAGCTATATGATGTCACCAGCCGGGGTGCGTGCATGCTGCGGAAGGCAAGCCCCTTCTTCGCAGGGCTGGACCCCTTCGCTTGGACCGGCAGCGCCAGCGTTCAATGTAAGTCAATGGCATCCTGTTTGCATGTCCTGTGTCATGCTCTTCCACTGAGCTAGCTGGCATCCGATTCAGTGTGGGCCGTGGAGGGGGTTTTGTTTACCACAGGCTGTACTGCTCTCAGATCTGCTCGTGGGCTGACTGTCAGGGCTGAAGGGGCTAGAGACCTGTGTGTGTATTTGTGTGTGTGTGTGTGTGTGTGTGTGTGTGTGTGTGTGTGTGGACAGGAAGAGACTGGTACTGGAGCCTGTTGGGACAGCTCCACTGGCTACCCAGGGACAACTAGCTAATGCTACGATATAATATGCTAGCCTCTGGGTGTGTGTGTTTGTTTGATTTCTGAGTGGCTGCAATGCTAACCCACAGGTTCAGGTTTCACTGTGGCAATGCTAACCCACAGGTTCAGGTTTGACTGTGGCAATGCTAACCCACAGGTTCAGGTTTGACTGTGGCAATGCTAACCCACAGGTTCAGGTTTGACTGTGGCAATGCTAACCCACAGGTTCAGGTTTCACTGTGGCAATGCTAACCCACAGGTTCAGGTTTCACTGTGGCAATGCTAACCCACAGGTTCAGGTTTCACTGTGGCAATGCTAACCCACAGGTTCAGGATTCACTGTGACAATGCTAACCCACAGGTTCAGGTTTGACTGTGGCAATGCTAACCCACAGGTTCAGGTTTCACTGTGGCAATGCTAACCCACAGGTTCAGGATTCACTGTGACAATGCTAACCCACAGGTTCAGGATTCACTGTGACAATGCTAACCCACAGGTTCAGGTTTCACTGTGACAATGCTAACCCACAGGTTCAGGTTTCACTGTGACAATGCTAACCCACAGGTTCAGGATTCACTGTGACAATGCTAACCCACAGGTTCAGGTTTCACTGTGACAATGCTAACCCACAGGTTCAGGTTTCACTGTGACAATGCTAACCCACAGGTTCAGGTTTCACTGTGACAATGCTAACCCACAGGTTCAGGATTCACTGTGACAATGCCAACCACCTGAGTTTTGACCTTGTGGGGTAGGTTAGGTTCTGTATACAAAACAGAAAAGAGTAAGAAAGTATAGATGAAATATTGAGAGGAAGAGAGAGAGGGAGAAACCTGACACTTTCGACAAAATGTCAGCCATCCACATGACATTGGTCTTGTTCCCTTCACAATCGCCTCTGTGACAGCTACTAGTGCTTTCCATGTGGAGACTACAATGGGTTTTGAATCTAGTCTTTTTTTATATAAAGTAGACATAAAAAGCGGTCTTCTAAAAACATTTCTGTGCTCCTTGTATTTTTAGTTGGAGGTATTGTTGGTGTTTATGTTTGTGTGTAAGGATTTTCCTCTCGAGCTAAATAGCTATAAATTAATCAGTAGATTAATTATTGAATGGATGAATTTATGAATAAATGAGTAACTTGGAATGTTGCTAGGCTTCAGAAGAGCCAAAGGGTCTTGCCAGATTTCTTTTCTCTCTCTTTTTCTGTCAGTGTTCACATTTTTCCTCCCTCGCTCCCTCCTTTCCAGACTTCAGACACTGCTCTGGCTCTAACAACAGGCCTGTCTCAGATAGACAAAACTGGGGTCAATTTCCATAGGCGTCCAGGGGGCCTGTGTGGCTGGGAGAAAGAGAGGGACTTTGAAAAAGGAGTGGGGGTGTGTTGTTCTCTTCTAGGGAGCAAGCCAGAAATGATACAAGCAAGAAGAAATACACAACACACCATCAAACTACGAACAATCTAGCTAGTTTAGTTGTTGCACACAAACAACACGTTTGCTTGCTTCTGTTCGTGTGTTCCCATTTAGTTTTTTAAAATCCTTTTGAAACCCAGATGCTGTGTTGTGTTCACACTGAGGGTTGTTTTTCAGATTTTATTTGTTCAACCTTCTGCTTTTTTGTTCCTTTTTACTGGATCTTGGGGGCAGTCATCTGTCTTCATTACTCGTGAAGACACCAGCGTTTCAGTGGCTGTCATACACACTGGGCTCTCTTTAATGAAGACAGATGCCCTGTCAGGACAAGGGAGGCCGAGGGGGACTCCATGCAGACCAGCCTCTCCTCTTCTGCTTTTCTTTCTTCTTTCTTTTCTGTCTCCATTCTTCTGCTCTTCTCCTCTCCTCTCTTCTCTCCTCTCCTCTTCTCTTCTCGTCTCTCCTTTCTTCTCCTTTCCTCTCCTCTCCTCTCCTCTCCTCTCCTCTCCTCTCCTCTCCTCTCCTCTCCTCTCCTCTCCTCTCCTCTCCTCTCCTCTCCTCTCCTCTCCTCTCCTCCTCTTCCCTTCTCACCTTTCCTCTGCTCTTTTTTCCTCTCCTCTCTCCTACAGCCAGCCAAGGAGCTCTGATAATAACAAAATATTTTTTTATTTAGTCAGAGACCTCACCGCTCTCACCGACCCACACAACCATTTAAAACGTAGCCAGTCAGGTCCCAAAGTTATTTTATTTTTGTTCTTTCTTCCAGGAAATCAAAGAGAACGAACGATCGGTCAGTTGGTGTTGCTGTGCTTGTGTGTGTGTGTGTGTGTGTGTGTGTGTGTGTGTGTGTGTGTGTGTGTGTGTGTGTGTGTGTGTGTGTGTGTGTGCTAGTGTGTGTGTGTGTGTGTGTGTGTGTGTGTGTGTGTGTGTGTGTGTGTGTGTGTGTGTGTGTGTGTGTGTGTGTGTGTGTGTGTGTGTGTGTGTGTGTGTGTGTGTGTGTGTGTGTGCGCATCTGTGCTTCTGTGTATGTGTGTGCTGTGTACTGTTTTAGTCCTTCTGTGCTTAATCTTAGTAAACAAGGCGACCCTATCCCACACGAGGAGCAGCCATAATATCTCTCCTTACTGAACCAGTTGGCCCTCATTGTCCTCTACAATGAGGCAGATGAATTGATGTTTGAGTCTGATCTCTCATTAGGCCTGGCCAGCTGCAGAGCACAGTGACCTGTGTCTTAAATGGCACCCTATTCCCTATATAGTGCACTACTTTTGGCCAGAGCACTATAGCTATGGCCTATGTGCCCTGGTCAAAAGTAGTGCACTATATAGGGAATAGGGTGCCATTTGGGACACAGATGAACCAGGGAGCTAGCCGCAAGCTAGAGAGCTAAACCCTCCAAAGTAAAGACACTCAGCTAGGAGAGCTCATCTACTCAGCTCTGTTCTCATAGCATTAACAACAATCAGAACTTCTTGAGTCTTGAGTCCCAGTCAGCTGCTTAAAGTGTGACACCATTTCTTAAATTTGGCCTAGATATTCTGTGAGTTTATTTCTGTTTGAGGGAGAACTCTAAAATCAGAGTAAATAAAGATTTTAACAAATTTTTATCAAAGATTTTTAAACAGCCCCCCACAACTCTATATGCAATTTTTCTCTATATGCAATCTAAACATTACCAACATGGGGACTCGTTGTGGAGTTATCTTTTGTGATTTTATAACAATTCTGACATACAGATGTCATGCTTTAAAAACAATTTTTACTCAGAAGCAAATCTGGAAATCAGTGGGTTAGGTTTTGAATTTCCTGGGGTTTTTCAATGTCATTGCTTTTTGTCTCAATCTGTTTAGAATCAAAGGGAGTTTTAGTGTGTGGTCATGATCATCTTTTCTGTTTTCTGTCTGGTGGTTGGAGACTGATGCTTTTCTGTCCAATGTCAGAGGTTACAGAGAGGCTGTGGGCTGGCCAATGTCAGATCCACAACATGTGTGGTGTCCTTGTCTGCCTTTTGAGAAGGAGGAGCCTTTTAAATGGCTGTTATTGTGTAGCCTACTGCTGTTTAAGTGTCTGTTATGTAGCTGGAACTAATACACCAGGGCTGCATGGAAAGGAAAATGGTGAAATGATTTAGACATACGCCAATAAGCTAGAAATTACTCAACTGTCATACTAGATGACATTTGATGATATGAAGAAAGGTTCATGAGCTTTTTCTTCACTTGCTGTGTTACTGTGCTTGGAAGGATAACGCAATTTATCTCTAATTTATGGACAGGAAAAGGATAATGATTTAGTCATACGATAATAGTTTATTCATATGTCAATGATAGCAAAATGTGTACCAGATGCCAAATGATGATGTAAAAAAGATTTCCTGCCTTTTGCTTCACTTGTCATGTTAATCTTCTCATGCAGTAGATTTATCATCTCATACTGTAGTATTAGAAAAGGGGTTATATTTTTTTTAATTTAATCTTTATTTAACTATGCAAGTCAGTTAAGAACAAGTTCTAATTTACAATGACGGCCTACCCTGGCCAAACCCGGACGATGCTGGGCCAACTGTGCGCTGCCCTATGGGACTCCCAATCACTGCCGGATGTGATACAGCCTGAAATCGAACCAGGGACTGTAGGGACACCTCTTGGACTGAGATGCAGTGCCTTAGACCGCTGCGCCACTCGGGAGTTAGAAACTTGGTGGTTTAAGCCCTGAATGCTGATTGGCTGACAGCCATGGTATATCAGACCGTATACCACGGGTATGATAAAACATTTATTTGTACTGCTCTAATTATGTTGGTAACCAGTTTATAATAGCAATAAGGCACCTCGGGGGTTTGTGTATGGCCAATATTCCACGTCTAAGGGCTGTGTCCAGGCACTCTGCATTGCGTCGTGTGTAAGAACGGCCCTTAGCCGTGGTATATTGGCCGTATACCACACCTCCTCGTTCATTATTGCTATTATATTTGATGTATTATAGTAACCAACAGAGTCATGTTTACTGTCTAACTGTACCTTGGCCTATTTGAATTGTTTTGACTTTGATATCCCCCTCTCCTTACTGTCGATATATTCACAATCATGTTATGTGGTAATAACGGATAACACTCTATTAATCAACACACACACACACACACACACACACACACACACACACACACACACACACACACACACACACACACACACACACACACACACACAACCCCCCACCCCCACACACAAACCTCTTTGTTTTCCCTTAATGTGCTGTTCAATGTGAATTGATGAGCTAATTAAAACAGGCGCTATATCTTTCTGGCTTGGAGGGCAAGACAATTGCGTCCCAAATGGCACCCTATTTCCTGTATAGTGCACTACTTTTGACCAGGGCCCATAGGGGTTATATAGGATATAGGGTGCCATTTGGGATGCGGACACAGACTACTAAGTGGTTCCTGTGACCACTGTCACACCGAGCAGCTCAGATCATTCTCTCTACTAATGGAACTACAGATCATTCTCTCTTCCTAATGGAACTCTGCAGTTATTTCATTAAAATTACAAAAGATTCAATTAAAATATTAGAATGCCTGAGGGGGCAGGACTGTGAATAGATAGTGGGTTGGTTGGTTGGTTGGTTAGGAGGGATGGTTAGGAGCGATGGGGAGTGTGTCAAATCAAATCAAATCCAATGTTATTTGTCATAAGCGCCGAATAAACAGAATTTTCACCTTACCGTGAAATGCTTACTTACAAGCCATTAACCAAAAATGCAGTTCAAGAAATAGAGTTGAGAAAATGTTTACTAAATAAACTAAAGTAAAAAATAAAATAAAAAGTAACACAATAAAATAACAATAACGAGGCTATATACAGAGGGTACCGGCACTGAGTCAATGTGGGGGGGAGGGGTACAGGTTAGTCGAGTTAATTTGTCACATAACAGATAACAAAACAGAAAACAACTACCCACGTAAAGTAAAGTAAAGTGAATATGCATAGATAATAAACAGCGAGTAACAGCAGTGTAAAAACAAAGGGGGTGTGGTGTCAATGTAAATAGTCCTGGTGGCCATTTGATTAATTGTTCAGCAGTCTTATGGCTAGGAGTCAGAAGCTGTTTAGGAGCCTTTTGGACCTAGACTTGGCGCTCCGGTACCGGCTTGCCGTGTGGTAGCAGAGAGAACAGTCTATGACTAGGGTGACTGGAGTCTTTGACAATTTCTTTGGGCCTTCCTCTGACACCGCCTAGTATATAGATCCTGGATGGCAGGAAGCTGGGCCCCAGTTATTTACTTGTCCATACGCACTACACTCTGTAGCGCCTTACGGTCGGTGGTGCAGCTGTAGAACTTTTTGAGGATCTGGGGACCAATGCCAAATATTTTCAGTCTCCTGAAGGGGAAAGGTGCTGTCATGCCCTCTTCACAACGGTCTTGGTGTGTTTGGACCATGATAGTTCATTGGTGATGTGGACACAAGGAACTTGAAACTGTCAACCCGCTCCACTTCAGCCCCATTGATGTTAATGGGGTCCTGTTTGGCCCTCCTTTTCCTGTAGCCCACTATCAGCTCCTTTGTCTTACTCGCACTGAGGGAGAGGTTGTTGTCCTGGCACCACACTGCCAGGTCTCTGACCTCCTCCCTGTAGGCTGTCTCATTAGGCCTACCACTGTTGTGTCGTCAGCAAACTTAATGATGGTGTTGGAGTTGTGCTTGGCCACACAGTCGTGGGTGAAAAGGGAGTACAGGAGGGGACTTAGTGTGGCTGCCTACCCTCACCACCTGAGGGCGGCCCGTCAGGAAGTCCAGTATCCAGTTGTAGAAGGAGGTGTTTAGTCCCAGGGTCCTTAGCTTAGTGACGAGGTTTGTGGGCACTATGGTGTTGTCAATGAACAGCATTCTCACATGGGTGTTCCTTTTGTCCAGGTGGGAAAGGGCAGTGTGGAGTGCGATTGCATCATCTGTGGATCTGTTGGGTTTCCAGGATGATGGTCTAGGGTTTCCCAGGATGATGGTGTTGATGTGAGCCATGAACAGCCTTTCAAAGCGCTTCATGGCTACCGACATGAGTGCTATGGGACAGTAGTCATTTAGGCAGGTTACCTTCGCTTTCTTGGGCAGAGGGACTATGGTGGACCTCTTGAAACATGTAGGTATTACAGACTTACATTTACGTAATTTAGCAGACGCTCTTATCCAGAGCAACTTACAGTAGTGAATGCATACATTTTTTTTTTGTACTGGCCCCCCCATGGGAATCGAACCCACAACCCTGGGTTTGCAACGCCATGCTCTACCAACTGAGCCACAGGGAAGCTGATCAGAGAGAGGTTGAAAGTTTCAGTGAAGACACTTGCCAGTTGGTCTGAGCATGCTCTGAGTACACATCCTGGTAATCCGTCTGGCTCTGCGGCCTCGCAGCTGGGTTTCCCTTTGTAGTCCATAGTAGTTTGCAAGCCCTGCCACATCCGACAAATGTCAGAGCCGGTGTAGTAGGATTCAATCTTATACCTGTATTGACACTTTGCCTGTTTGATGTCTTATAAGCGCCATGATTAGTTGTACGGATGTGAGAGAGGGTCCAGATTGTCTAGCCCAGCTGATTTGTAGGGGTCCAGATTTTGCAGCTCTTTCAGAACATCAGCTATCTGGATGGGTGAAGGAGAAGTGGGGGAGGCTTGGGCAAGTTGCTGTGGGGTTGCCTGTTGTTGACCGGGGTAGGGGTAGCCAGGTGGAAAGCATGGCCAGCCGTAGAAAAATGCTTATTGAAATTCTCGATTATCGTAGATTTATCGGTGGTGACAGTGTTCTCTAGCCTCAGTGAGAGGAGGTGCTCTTATTCTTCATGGACTTTACAGTGTCCCAGAACTTTTTGGAGTTTGTGCTAAAGGCTGCAAATTTCTGTTTGCAAAATCTAGCCTTTGCTTTCCTAACTGCCTGTGAATATTGGTTCCTAACTTCCCTGAAAAGTTGCATATCGCAGGGGCTATTCGATGCTAATGCAGTACGCCACATGATGTTTTTGTGCTAGTCAATGGCAATCATGTCTGGATGAACCAAGGGCTATATCTGTTCTTAGTTCTACATTTTTTTAAATGCTTATTTAAGATGGTGAAGAAAGCACTTTTAAAGAATAACCAGGCATCCTCTACTGACAGAATGAGTTCAATATCCTTCCAGGATACCCGGGCCAGGTTGATTAGAAAGGCCTGCTCGCTCGCTGAAGTGTTTTAGGGAGCGTTTGACAGTGATGAGGGATGGTCGTTTGACTGCGGACCCATTACAGACGCAGGCAATGAGGCAGTGATCGCTGAGATTCTGATTGAAGACAGCAGAGGTGTATTTAGAGGGCAGGTTGGTCAGGATGATATCTATGAGGGTGCCCTTTTTTACGGATTTAGGGTTGTACCTGGTAGGTTCCTTGATAATTTGTGTGAGATTGAGGGCATCTAGCTTAGATTGTAGGACGGCCGGGGTGTTAAGCATACCCCAGTTTAGGTCACCTAACAGTTCGAACTCTGAAGATAAATGGGGGATAATTAATTCACATATGGTGTACAGGGCACAACTGGGGGCTGAGGGGGGTCTATAACAAGCGGCAACAGTGAGAAACTTATTTCTGGAAAGATGGATTTTTAAAAGTAGAAGCTTGAACTGTTTGGGCACTGACCTGGATAGCATGACAAAACTCTGCAGACTATCTCTGCAGTAGATTGCAACTCCACCCCTTTGGAAGTTCTATCTTGGTGGAAAATGTTGTAGTTGGGGATGGAAATGTTTGAATTTTTGGTGGCCTTCCTAAGCCAGGATTCAGACACAGCTAGGACATCACGGTTGGTGGAGTGTGCTAAAGCAGTATATAAAACAAACTTAGGGAAGAGGCTTCTGATGTTAACATGCATGAAACCAAGGCTTTTACGGTTAGAGAAGTCAACAAATGATAGTGCCTGGGGAATAGGAGTGGAACTGGGGGATACAGGGCCTGGGTTAACCTCTACATCACCAGAGGAACAGAGGAGGAGTAGGATAAGGGTTTGGCTAAAGGCTATAAGAACTGGTCGTCTAGTGTGTTGGGGACAGAGAATAAAAGGAGCAGATTTCTGGGTGTGGTAGAATAGATTCAGGGCATAATGTACAGACAATGGTATGGTAGGATGTGAGTACAGTGGAGTTAAACCTAGGTGTTGAGTGACGATGAGAGAAGTTTCGTCTCTGGATGCTCCAGTTAAGCCAGGTGCGGTCTCTGCATGTGTGTGGGGTGGGACAAAAGATCTATCTAAGGCATGTTGAGTGGGACTGTGGGCTCTATAGTGAAATAAAACAATAAGAACTAGCCAAGACAGCAGTAGACAAGGCATATTGACATTAGAGAGAGGCATAACACAATCACAGGTGTTGATCAGGAGAGCTAAGACAACAATGGGTAAATAGCGATGAATGGGCAGAGCGAGTCAGTTAGGTACATACAGGACCTTAGTTCGAGGCTGGGGCGGACAGGGAAACAAAAAAAGGTAACGTGTTATTGAAACAGTCCAGGCGGCATCAGCTGTGTAGCCGAGTGATCATAGGGTCAAAAGAGCAGCATTAGGTGAGTCAGGGTGCTGTTCGGTAGTCACTACTACGCTAGGCGAGCAGAGGACACAGCATTCAGAAAAGCTAGCGGGCTAGGTCTAGTAGATGGTTCTTCGGCGACATTGTAACAGAATAGCCTGTTGAGACCACATCGGGCGATCACGTTGGCAGTCCAGTTGTGATGGATCGGCGGGGCTCCGTTTCGACAATAAAGGGTCCAGGGCAATTATTGGCAAAAGAGGTATTGTAGCCCTAGAATTAGCTGGTATATGGGCCTAGCTCGAGGCTAGCTCAAGGCTAGCTGGTGCTTGCTGCGGGACAGAAGCGTTAGCCAACAGTAGCCACTCGTTTGCAGCTAGCTAGCTTGGGTGAGACGGGTTGCAGGAAAGTATATTTACTTCGTAGATAGAAAGTCCTGCTATTTAAACGGGATAAGACAAAGACAAACACACATTTCCAACTGCTACGCCATCTTGGTTGGCTGATCCAGGACCTCTCAAATGTTTAGGGCGTCTCAAACGTTTTCCTGAGGTAAGGGCATGCTTAAGGGGTTTACGGTAGTTTGAAGGCATGTAAGGCAGAAAGAGTCTCTGGTTACCATGGAGACGACCTTAAAGAGATCACATTTATTTTGGGGGATTGCAAAATATAACTTCTACATTCAAGGCAGGGGAAACAAATTGATTCATAAGAGAATAAAACACATTTCTTATAGTTACTTTTTTTCTCAACTTATTTCTATTACTTTCCAGCACATCAATTTAACTTACACTACATTTATTTTTAAACCTGTATTTAACTAGGCAAGTCAGTTAAGAACAAGTTCTTATTTACAATGACGGCCTAAGAACAGTGGGTTAACTGTCTTGTTCAGGGGCAGAATGACCGATTTTTACCTTGTCAGCTCAGGGATTCGATCTAGCAACCTTTCAGTTACTGGCCCAACACTCTAACCACTAGGCTACCTGCCACCCCTACATGACCAAAAGTATGTGGACACGTGGATGAACATGACGCGCTCGTTGAACATCTCATTCCAAAATCATGGGCATTAATATGGAGTTGGTCCCCCCTTTGCTGCAATAACAGCCACCATTCGTCTGGGAAGGCTTTCCACTAGATGTTGGAACATTGCTGCAGGGATTTGCTTCCATTCAGCCATAAGAGCATTAGTGAGGTTGGGCACTGATGTTGGGCAATTAGGCCTGCCTCAATTCATCCCAAGGGTGTCCGATGGGGTTGCAGTCAGGGCTCTGTGCAGTCCGGTCAAGTTCTTCCACACCAATCTCGACAAATCTTTAATATAGGGACCTTGCTTTGTGCACGGGGGCATTGTCATGCTGAAACAGGAAAGGGCCTTCCCCAAATTGTTGCCACAAAGTTGGTGTAACGCAAGTTGTCATGGAGAGAAGACCAAGGCGCAGCAGGTATGTGAATACTCATCTTTAATTAAAATAAAGGAGTAAAGCATCCACTTAACAATACAAACGAAGTGACAACAGCTACAGTTCTGCAGGCTAGAAACGCAGTGCAAAAAACAACCACCCACAACCCCAAAGAAAAACACACACACCTATATAGGACTTCCAATCAAAGGCAACTATACACACCTGCCTTCAATTGGAAGTCCCAATCATCCACCCAACATTTAACCAACACAAACATGCCACGTCCTGACCCCAAAACTAAAACAATAGCTCCATCTGCTGGTCAGGACGTGACAGTACCCCCCCCCCTCAAGGTGCAGACCCCGGAATGCACCTACCAACAAAAAACCCCAACACAAAACCCATAAACAATAACCCTAAAACAATAAGGGAGGGAAGGGAGGGTGGCTGCCGTCACCGACGGCACTGTGCTACACCCTCCCTCCCCAACCCACCTATCCTGGAGGTGGCTCAGGTGCAGGGCGTGGACCTTGCTCCACCGTCGGCGTAGCCCACTTCGGTGGCGCTGCTAGCTGCGCCGGGCAGATGGGCCACTTGGGCGGACCCTGGCAGACGGACCACTCGTGCTGGGCCGGAGGACAGGAGGGCCCCTCGGGCTGGGCCGGGGGACAGGAGGGCCCCTCGGGCTGGGCCGGGGGACAGGAGGGCCCCTCGGGCTGGGCCGGGGGGCAGGAGGGCCCCTCGGGCTGGGCCGGGGGGCAGGAGGGCCACTCGGGCTGGACCGGGGGGCAGGAGGGCCACTCGGGCTGGACCGGAGGGCAGGAGGGCCACTCGGGCTGGACCGGAGGACAGGAGGGCCACTCGGGCTGGACCGGAGGGCAGGAGGGCCACTCCAGCAGTTCAGGGCAGTCTGGCCACTCCGGCAGTTCAGGGCAGTCTGGCCACTCCGGCAGTTCAGGGCAGTCTGGCCACTCCGGCAGTTCAGGGCAGTCTGGCCACTCCGGCAGTTCAGCGCAGTCTGGCCACTCCGGCAGTTCAGCGCAGTCTGGCCACTCCGGCGACCCAATCATCCACCCAACATTTAACCAACACAAACATGCCACGTCCTGACCCCAAAACTAAAACACTAGCTCCATCTGCTGGTCAGGACGTGACAGTTGGAAGCACAGAATCGTCTAGAATGTCATTATGTGCCTAGCCCGAGCTATTAAAAACAGCCCCAGAGAATTATTCCTCCTCCACCAAACTTTACAGTTGGCACTATGCAATTGGGCAGGTAGCATTTTCCTGGCATCCGCCAAAACCAGATTTGTCAGTCGGACTGCCAGATGGTGAAGCGTGTTTCATCACTCCCAAGAACGTGTTTCCACTGCTCCAAAGTTCAATGGCGGCAATCTTTAAACCACTCCAGCCGACGCTTAGCATTGCGCATGGTGATCTTAGGCTTGTATGCGGCTGCTCGGCCATGGAAACCCATTTCATGAATCTCCCGACGAACAGTTATTGTGCTGACGTTGCTTCCAGAGTCAGTTTGGAACTCGGTATTGAGTGTTGCAACGGAGGACAGACTATTTTTATGCGTGCTAAGTACTCTCGGCCAACAAACGCTATTGTGTCTGAGCCCTAAGAAGACAAGGCTAGTCAGTGCATGTGAGGTGACTGGGGCCCATACAGGTTATGGTGATTAGACTGGCAGGCCGATCTGTTGTGTTAACACTTTACAGTGTGACACTGCTTGTAGACGGTCTGTAAGCTGTCATGACAGCACAGAGCTGGATTTCAGCAAGGGACTGTGGAATCTAGCCTGGGACGTCCTGCCTAACCCCAACCCTCTCTGTCTGGCTGTGGATCTGACATAGCAGTCCCAGCGCTAGGGATTTGGATTATGGGCATTGAGACACGAGCGAGGTCTTACACACACTCTGACGTACACACACACACACATCAAGGCACACGCACACGCCACGCACACACACACACACACACACACACACACACACACACACACACACACACACACACACACACACACACACACACACACACACACACTCACACAGGTAGATTTACATCTTCTCATTCGCACCTAAGTCCAACAACCACATACAGCCAACCAGACAAGTCTTACATAACTTACAGCCAGCATTGGATCCAGGATGTGTGTTATTTTTAGCCTGTACTTTCTATCAAATGTTTGTCTACTATTCCTGCACTGACCTAGCAGATGTCTAATAGAAGTATCTCAGGGCCTCTACATGTCTTTGTCGCACACCAAGGTTATTATAGTAAATGAAAAATGTAAAAATCTAATGGGGTTTTCAGGCATTTTTTTCTAATGGTTTTTTTTCGAGCTTCTGAATCTGGCAGGTACATTCTGCCAGGAGATGGCAGTACAAATAGGGCTAGCTTGTGCATCACTATTAGGCTACTAGTTATCATCAGTGGAAATGCATGGTGACAGGGAAGAAATCCCAAGGGCAAGCACGGAGCGTGATCAATGGCGGCAGCAAACCCAAAACCAGTGGTTGGTCGAAAAACGGAAAAGCCCTGTATGGGATTATTTTGATTACATTGCTGAGAGAGACAAAAGTAAATGTATTCGAGTGTCAGAACATTCTTAGAAAAAAGGGTTGCAAAAGGGTTCTTCAGCTGTCCCCATAGGAGAACCTGTTTGGGATCCGGGTAGAAGCCTTTTGGGTTCTATGTAGAACCCTCTGTAGAAAGGGTTCTACATGGAACCCAAAAGGGTTTTACCTGCAACCAAAAAGGGTTCTTCAAAGGGTTCTCCTATGGGAACAGTTGAAGAACCATTTAAGGTTCTAGAGGAACCTTTTTTGTGTAGTGTGTGGTACAGAGATCAAAGGGGGGTACAAAACTCCCAACTTAAAGTTTATCTGATCAGCGCTCCCAAAGAAGCATACAAACTATTTGACGATAAAGACAAGGTGAGACAGCCACCAGCTAGCAGTAACATTAGCTGCATGTCAACATTGCCAACGAAACCTCCTCCCGAGGAAAACCAACTTTAGCGTTGTGCTTGAAAAGAGCAGAAACGTGGCAACCTCATCCAATGAGCATAAAAATAGAGAAGCATTGGTGTCGTAATTCAATGATTCTGGCAAGTCCACAAGACTGTGTGAGGAGCCAGCCTTCTGAAAATTCAACGAGACACTTGATCCTAAATTCAAAACTCCTGGAGCTGATAGAATAAATTGTTGCTTTGCAACCCAGAAAGTTAAGGAGATTATGAAAGAGGCAAGAAAAGTAACCCGTTGTGTTTGCGGATGGAGCGAGAAAGGACTGCTTCTATCACCCCTCCTCCAGCAAGGCACAGCAAATATTGCTGATTCAACTCATTGAGCTTCCGGTCCCGGTTGCATTAAACATCTTAAGTCAATTTCCCCCTCATCTATTCCCTTAAAGTTCCCTTAACTGTCAGTTGCGGAAAACATTTTAAGGCGAATCTTAAATGAAGTGAAAAAGTTAAGGGTGCCCATGAGGTCCCTTAAGGTCCCTTAAGTGCTTCATTCAGTATGGATATCAATGTAAACAGCATTTGTGGAAGTGAATGTTGCTTTCCTCTGCCCTGTTTGCAAAAGGAAAACATCAATCAGCTAGCTGGGTGTATAGCTAGCTAGCTACTTAGCTATTCAATGGAAGGTGCACATTATGTTGCGCGATTCCTCCGATGGCATTGAGCAGTACACCACATCAGTCATTGGTTTCATCAATAAGTGCATCGATGACTCATCCCCACAGTGACCGTACGTACATACCCCAACCAGAAGCCATGGATTACAGGCAACATCCGCACTGAGCTAAAGGCTAGAGCTGCCACTTTCAAGGAGCGGGACTCTAACCCGGAAGCTTATAAGAAATCCCGCTATGCCCTCCGACAAACCATCAAACAGGCAAAGCATCAATACAGAACTAAGGTCAAATTATACTACACCGGCTCTGACTCTCGTCGGATGTGGCAGGGCTTGCAAACCATTACAGACTACAAAGGGAAGCACAGCCGAGAGCTGCACAGTGACACAAGCCTACCAGACGAGCTAAGCTACTTCTATGCTCACTTCGAGGCAAATAACACTGAAACATGCATGAGAGTACCAGCTGTTCCAGAAGACTGTCTGATCACTCTCTCTGCAGCCCATGTGATTAAGACCTTTAAAACAGGTCAACATTCACAACACCGCAGGGCATATTACCAGGACGTGTCTGCGAGCATGCGCTGACCAACTGGAAATTGTCTTCAATTACATTTTCAAACTCTCCCTGTCCGAGTCTGTAATAACAACATGTTTTAGTCCCTGTGCCCAAAAACAGGTGACCTGCCTAAATGACTACCGACCCGTAGCACTCACATCTGTAGCCGTTAAGTGCTTTGAAAGGCTGGTCATGGCTCACATCAACACCATTATCCCAGAAACTATAGACCCCCTCCAATTTGCATACCGCCCTAACAGATCCACAGATGATGCTATCTCTAATGCACTCCACACAGCCCTTTCCCACCTGGACAAAAGGAACGCCTATGTGAGAATGCTATTCATTGACTACAGCTCAGCGTTCAACACCATAGTACCCTCAAAGCTCATCAATATGCTAAGGACCATGGGACTAAACACCCCCCTCTGCAACTGGATCCTGGACTTCCTGATGGGTCGCCCTCAGGTGGTAAGGGTAGAAAACAACACATCTATCACGCTGATCCTCAACACAGGGGCCCCTCAGGGGTGCGTGCTCAGTCCCCTCCTGTACTCCCTTTTCACTCATGACTGCACGGCCAGGCACGACTCCAACACCATCATTAAGTTTGCCAATGACACAACAGTGGTAGGCCTGATCACCGACAATGACGAGACAGCCTATAGGGAGGAGGTCAGAGAACTGGCCGTGTGGTGCCAGAACAACAGCCTCTCCCTCAACGTGATGAAGACAAAGGAGATGATTGTGGACTATAGGAAAAGGAGAACCAAGCACGCCCCCATTCTCATCGACGGGGCTGTAGTGGAGCAGGTTGGGAGCTTCAAGTTCCTTGGTGTTCACATCAACAACAAACTAGCATTGTCCAAGCACACCAAGATAGTCGTGAAGAGGGCATGACAAAACCTATTCCCCCCAGGAGACTGAAAAGATTTGGCATGGATCCTCAGATCCCAGCATTCTGACTGGTTGCATTACTGCCTGGTATGGCAACTACTCGGCCGCTGACCGCAAGGCACTACTGAGGGTAGTGCGTACGGCCCAGTTCATCACTGGGGCAAAGCTTCCTGCCATCCAGGACCTCTATACCAGGCGGTGACAGAGGAAGGCCCTAAAAATTGTCAAAGACTCCAGCCACCTTGGTCATAGACTGTTCTCTCTGCTACCGCACAGCAAGCTGTACCAGAGCGCCAAGTCTAGGTCCAAGAGGCTTCTAAACAGCTTCTACCCCCAAGTCATAGAACTCCTGAACATCTAATAAAATTGCTACCCAGACTATTTGCATTGCCCCCCCCCCTTTTTACACCGCTGCTGCTCTCTGTTGTTATCATCTATGCATAGTCACTTTAATAACTCTACATATATGTACACATTACCTCAATTACCTCGGTGCCCCCGCTTATTGCCTCTGTACCAGTACCCCCCTGTATATAGTCTCACTATTGTTATTTTATTGCTGCTCTTTAATTACTTGTTACTTTTATTTCTTATTCTTATTTGTACTGCATTGTTGGTTAGGGGCTCGTAAGTAAGCATTTCACTGTAAGGTCTACACCTGTGACTAATATCATTTGATTTGATTTGAAACAAAGCTAGCTAGCTAGCTACCTACTTGTGTAACTAACAACTAACAATAACCCCAACCTCAAGATACACAACTAACCTTAACCCTAGCCCCAACCTGAAATTAAACAACTAATGCCAACCTCAACCTCAAGTTAGTCAACTAACTTTAACCCTAACCCCAACCTCAAGATACACAACTACCCCTAACCCCCCCCCAAGT
>NC_138305.1:97912500-97935000 GCF_965601325.2 Salmo salar | reverse complement strand
TATCTCTCTTTCTCTCTTCTCCCCTATCTCTCTCTCTCTTCTCCCCTATCTCTCTCTCTCTCTTCCCCCATCTCTCTCTCTTCTTCCCCATCTCTCTCTCTCTTTCCCCCTGTCTCTCTCTCTCTTCCCCTATCTCTCTCTCTCTTCCCCTATCTCTCTCTCTCTTCCCCTATCTCTCTCTCTTCCCCCTATCTCTCTCTTCCCCCTATCTCTCTCTCTCTTCCCCCCTATCTCTCTCTCTCTTCCCCCCTATCTCGCTCTCTCTCTTCCCCCTATCCCTCTCTCTTCCCCCTATCTCTCTCTCTCTTCCCCTATCTCTGCCTGCCTGCCTGCCTGCCTGTCTGTCTGTCTGTCTGTCTGTCTGTCTGTCTGTCTGTCTGTCTGTCTGTCTGTCTGTCTGTCTGTCTGTCTGTCTGTCTGTCTGTCTGTCTGTCTGTCTGTCTGTCTGTCTGTCTGTCTGTCTGTCTTTCTTTCTCTCTCAGACGGTGTGCGTGCACACATATGTCTGCATATGTGTTTTGTGACT
Source organism: Salmo salar (assembly GCF_965601325.2). NCBI lineage: Eukaryota > Metazoa > Chordata > Actinopteri > Salmoniformes > Salmonidae > Salmo > Salmo salar. The sequence continues at coordinate 97,934,474 of NC_138305.1, read as the reverse complement.
TTGTGTTGGTTATGACAGTGGGGGTGGTTTAGGTTGGGGGGTTCTCTGCTCCTGTCTGTCCACGTTGGTGTGCCTCCTCTCCTCTCCTCTCCTCTCCTCTCCTCTCCTCTCCTCTCCTCTCCTCTCCTCTCCTCTCCTCTCCTCTCCTCTCCTCTCCTCTCCTCTCCTCTCCTCTCCTCTCCTCTCCTCTCCTCTCCTCTCCTCTCCTCTCCTCTCCTCTCCCCTTTCCTTTATTCTCTTCTCCCTCTCATAATTTCCTCCCCTCTGAGTGGTCAGCCAGCCCAGTTTAATCACAGGCCTCCTTTCAAAGGCAGCAGGCCTCACAGGGCCCCCAGGCTGGGAGGCGAGAGGAGAGTTGGAGGGGTGTGTGTGTGTGGGTGTGTGTGTTGGGGGGGGGGGGGGGGGGGTTCAGGTAGTGAGCGTTCTGACAACTGTTAAAGGAACTGCTACCGCTCAGCACCTTTAATGAAGGAAAGCATGCTGGGAGTTTTTTGGAGTTTGAGTGTTTGGTGCGGAGGACTCTGGCCTAACTAACTTTCTAGACTCTTTTCTTGATCTTTTTCTTACATTTTTTTTCTATGGTGGAGGGTTAATGCAATATTTGTTTTAGCGGTATCCACCGTTTTTTTTCAGAGTTAGGGTGGAAGAAGACAGAGTAAGGTTTCTGGGGTTTGCAAGGTGTGGTATGCGCGATGGCTTCTCAGCCTAGCGCGGAGGAGACGCTGTCGATACGGCATGGATTCAGGTGTGTTCCTGAGAATGGAGTTAAGGTGGAGGAGGTTCTGCTCGCGGTCAGCGAACAGGTAGGAGCTGAATTTATACATTCTGCTTCTAGAATGAACAAAGCGGTGGTGGTGTTCATGAAAAGAGAAAATTTGGTTGGTAGGCTAATTGCTAGCGGAATATTTGTAAGGGATGTGTTGGTGCCAGTTTTACCTCTTTCTACCCCTTCGACAAGAGTAGTTGTTGCAAATTTACCTCCGTTTATTACGGACGATCAAATCAGGAAAGAGCTGAGTCGTTTTGGTAAGTTTGCTAGCGGGTTTCGTGTACTGTCGGCAGGTTTTCAGGCAGCTGCTGTTAAGCACGTTGTTTCGTTCCGGAGGCAAGTGTTTATGTTTCTGAACAACAATGAGCAACAGCTAAATGTGCATTTTAAAGTGAGGCATGGGGAGGGGCTCTATGCAGGGTTTGCCAGCACAGACAGTCTACGGTGTTTTGAGTGTGGGGATTTGGGGCATAAGAGCTTTGCGTGCCCACATAAAGGCCGTAGACAAAGTGAGGGTACAAGCGCCGGTGGGGGAAATCAAGGTCAAAGTGCAGGGGGAAATGAGATGCAGACAGCAGAGGCTGGGCCTAGTCATACCAGGGATGGTGGGGTAGCTGAGGCTGGGTCTAGTAAGGCAAGAGATGGTGGGGTAGAGGAGGCTGGGTCTAGTCAGACTAGAGATGGTGGTGTAGTGGAGGCTGGGTCTAGTCAGGCTAGAGATGGTGGTGTAGCGGAGGCTGGGTCTAGTCAGGCTAGAGATGGTGGGGTAGTGGAGGCTAAGCCTAGTCAGGCTAGAGATGGTGGGGTAGCTGAGGCTGGGCTTAGCTATGATATGGAGGATGATGTAAATGATGCTGGGCCTAGTCATGCTATGGAGGGTGGTGTAGAGGATGCTAGGTCTAGTCAGGTTATGCTAGTGGATGAGGAGAGTATAGTGGGGAAGTGTAAGAGACTAGGGGGGGAGGAGGAGGGTGCCAAGCGGAAAAGGAAAAAGGGTGTGGTTAAAGGCACAATGGAAATTTTGCCTGTTGCTGTGGGAGATGCCATGACCAGAGAGGAAGAGCAGGTGGTCAGGGTGGGAGATAGAGATGAGGAGGAAAGTGAGTCTGAGGAAGAGGATGAGGAGATATTTTTTTCAGACTCCTCTTCAATAGGCCCGGAGCTGACAGCCAGTCAAGCAGAGGGGTCTAAGTACACATTGAGAGAACTGACAAGGTTCCTGAATGAGACCAAGGGAAAAAAAGTTAATCTTGAGGCTTTTTTCCCTGATTCAAGAAAGTTTGTACGATCAGTACAACATGCTGTGAAAAATGAGGGGCATGGTGTCCTCTCACCCAGGAAACGGTTTAGGTTGAGGAAGTGGGTCACAACAGTGCGTAAGGGTTTACCTTCGGACACTGTTTAGATGTATACTTTCTTTCTGACACTGGGACTTTTGAGCTTTGCTATTGGTCTTTTTTCTCTGCTGGCTTTTCTCCCACTTCTTATGGAGACTCTACGGGTAGGCTCGCTCAATATAAATGGCGCCAGAGATGCGGGAAAGATGAGTGTGTTGGGTGAATATGTAAAACAAAAAAAAGTACAGGTGTTGTTTCTGCAGGAGACACATAGTGATGTGTTGAATGAAGTCGATTGGGGGCTCTGGTGGAAAGGGGCAAGTGTGTTGAGCCATGGGACAAATCTTAGTGCAGGAGTGGCAGTCCTTTTTGCACCGGGTCTGTCTGTAAAAATGTGCTCCTCAAAGGAGGTGTGTAGGGGTAGGCTCCTTGTTGTTAAAGCAGAAATTAACAACATGGGTTTTGTCTTTATAAATGTGTATGCGCCTAACACAGGGAGAGAAAGAGGGGTTCTATTTGGGAGTCTTAGACAGGAACTCTCACAGGTAGCGCCTGAGGAGACACTGGTGGTCGGAGGGGACTGGAACTGCACAATGGATTTTACAAAAGACAGAAATGGGGAAGAGCCTCATTCAGTGTCAGTGGGAGTGTTAAGGGACATTATTAATCAGTTCGACTTAGTGGATGTTTGGAGAACTAAACATCCGAACACAAGACAGTACACATGGGTGAAGGTTTTTGGGGCTAGGGTGAGTGCAGCCCGACTTGATCGGTTTTATATGTCTAGGAATCGGAGCAATAGGCTGTTGGGCGCTACCATTCTCCCGGTGGGGTTTTCCGATCACCACATAACCATGGCTCGGCTGTCTATTTCACCAGGGCCCCGGCAGGCATCCTATTGGAAATTCAATGTAAAGCTCTTACAAGATGCCACTTTTTGCGCAGGTTTCCAGACCTTCTGGGAAAGGTGGAGGCAGCAAATAGAGGAGTATGAGTCTCTGAGCCAATGGTGGGATGTGGGGAAAGTCCAAATTCGGCTTTTCTGTCAACAATACACAGCTCTCTCATCCTCAGAGGCTAGGAGAGTATTGGGGGAACTAGAGCGGTGTATTAGTGAGATGGAGGTAGAGATGGTGGGGCAAAGCAATGTAGGCCTCCAGGCTAATTTAACTGAATTACGCAGGGACCTGGGCAGTTTTTTCCAGGTTAAAGCAAAGGGAGCACTTGTAAGAGCTAGATTCTCCATGCTCAAGGAGATGGATGCTCCCAGCTCCTTCTTCTTTGGTTTGGAAAGACAGAGCAGTGAAGCCAAGGGTATGCATTGTCTACGGCTGTCTGATGGGCGGGTGACCTCTGTGGTGGGTGAGATGCGGGAGCGGACTGTGGAGTTTTATACTGAATTGTATAGGGCAGAAGAGTGTGATCCTTTGTGTGCTCAGGTCTTGTTCACAGAACTCCCTAAACTCTCTCTGGCACAGAGGGACGATTTGGACGTTCCTCTGTTGTCCCATGAACTGGCAGAGGCCGTAACCCAGATGTCCCCCGGTCGTGCACTGGGGGTCGATGGACTCCCAGTGGAGTTTTATAAAAAATTCTGGGGAATAATTGGACAGGACTTCTTTTGCGTGTTGCGTGAATGCGTCGGGGTAGGAGAGTTGCCGATGAGCTGCCGTCGGGCGGCTCTGACTCTCCTGCCCAAAAAAGGGGACTTGTGTGAACTTAAGAACTGGAGGCCTGTGGCATTACTCTGTGCGGACTACAAGATATTTGCCAAGGTCCTCTCCAACAGACTGAAGTCCCACTTGGACTCGATAGTACATAAGGACCAAACATATTGTGTACCGGGACGCTCAATCACGGACAACCTGTTCTTAATTAGGGACATGTTGGACTTGTCGAGAGGTTCTAATGTGAACTTTGGACTGGTCTCTTTAGATCAAGAGAAGGCTTTTGACAGAGTGGACCATGAATATCTGTTTAATGTGATGTCTGTGTTTGGGTTTGGGAGGAGTTTTTTGACCTGTGTGAAGCTGTTGTATGCTGGGGCATCATGTATGGTTAAGGTGGGAGGGGGGCTCAGTAGGCCAGTCTGGGTGAGACGGGGCATTAGACAAGGATGCCCTCTATCTGGGCAGTTATACACATTAGCCATTGAGCCTTTTTTAGGCCTGCTACGCAGGAGACTGCAGGGAGTGTGCTGGACAGGTATGGGTGTGGTGACAGGCATAGCAGTGTCAGCATATGCAGATGATGTCTCTGTGATGGTCAGGGATGGTCAAGATATGCAGGCACTGGAGACCAGTCTGAAGGTGTACGAGGGAGCTTCATCAGCTAAGGTAAACTGGGGCAAGAGCAAAGCTCTGTTATGTGGGGCATGGGGGGATAGGGCTCCTCCTCTGCTTCCAGGGGGTTTGCAGTGGGGTTGTGAAGGGCTTAAAGTGTTGGGGGTGTACCTGGGCTCGGAGAGGTGGGTCAGGAAGAACTGGGAGGGGCTGTCACAGGCAGTGGTGTCAAGACTGGCCAGGTGGAGGTGGCTCCTGTCCCAAGTGTCATATAGAGGGAGGGTGCTGATAATTAACAACCTGGTGGCATCTTCCCTGTGGCATAAACTGGCTGTCCTCAACCCCCCCGCCGGTCTGCTCGCAGACCTGCAACGCAAGCTGGTGGACTTCTTCTGGTCGGGCCATCACTGGCTGAGGGCGGCAGTGTTGTATATGACCGTCCACGAAGGAGGACAGGGCCTGGTGGAACTGGAGAGCAGGATGGCTGCTTTCCGGCTAAAGGCGGCACAGAGACTGCTGTACCATACTGATGTTGGCTGGAGGGAACCAGCATGCGCGCTGCTGAGGAGAGCTGGAGATTTAGGGTTGGACCGGCAGCTGTTCCTCATGAAGCTGGAGAGGCTGAGTACAGCAGGTCTCTCCGATTTTTACTCTGCGGTGCTGAGGGCCTGGCAGCTGCTAAGGCACACACGAGAAGGGGGTGTGGAGCCTGGGCTGTGGGTGTGGGAGGAGCCTATCTTCCACAACCCAGCCATCCCTTTGAGATCGGTCCAGTCGGCCACCCTGCAGAGGCAACTGATGGCAGGGGGTGTAAAAAGGCTGGGTGACTTGAGACTCCTGGGAGAGGAGGGGTGGAAAAGCCCGGAAGTCTTGGCACAGCAAACAGGAATAACGTCTCTTAGGCTGCTGGAGAGATTCCTGGAGGAGGTCCAGGAGGCACTGTCTGAGCCGGTAAGGGGGATGTTTGAGCAGCCAAAGGGAGAGGGGCCACCAATGTTTCCGCCACTGCAAGTGACGGCAGAGACTGGAGACTGGCAAGGGGGTCTGGAGGACTTGTTAGATTTTAACACTCCGAGCCTGGGGGAGTTTGAAGGGGTGGGAGGTAAAGCCCTCTACAACCTCTGTGTTAAGGTGAGGAACATTAGGAGCCTAACAGGAGTGAAGGCACATCAGTGGCAGGGGGTATGTGGGGTGGAGAGTATGGTGGGTTTTAGATGGAGGGGGCTCTACAAACCCCCAGTACCAAAGAGGTCAGGGGACCTCCAGTGGAGGGTTCTACATGGAGCCCTGGCCACTAACAGCTGGTTGGCACGGGTTGAACCGGGAGTCGGGCAGGAGTGTCATTTCTGTAAAATGAAAGAAACTGTGATTCATGTGTTTTCTGTGTGCACCAGATTAATGCCATTAATGTCTCTGTTGGAATGTCTGTGTGAGAGGTTGGGGGTGGTCTTTACTGTTGGGGTGTTCATAATGGGATACAGGTATTCAAGTAAGGAGAAGGAAAAATGTGTTTTGTTGAATTTTCTGTTTGCTCAGGCAAAGTTAGCTATTTGGCTAACAAGGAGGAACAGGGTCAAAGGTGGGGGGATAACAGACCCTTTATTATTGTTTAATGGGATGGTCTCTGCGCGCCTTATGGTTGAGTTTGAGTTCTATAAAATGATAAAAAGTGTGGAGATGTTTCAGGAGATATGGTGTGTTGGGGGGGCTGTCTGTATAGCTGGGGAAGATGTTTTGGATATACGGTTGTAGGAGTGGGTATTGTCTTGAGTATTGTGATGTTGGCTTGTATCATGTGGTTGCTGGAAAGGCGAGTATGGTACATGTATGCATTACAGGATGTATTTTTGGTTTTATTTTTAAGGGGGAGGTTGGGTGGTGAGTTTTAAATGAAATGAGAATGTTTCAGTAAAGAAAGACAAAAAGTCAAAAGTCTCTCTCTTTCTCTCTCTCTCTCTTTCTCTCTCTCTCTCTTTCTCTCTCTCTTTCTCTCTCTCTCTCTCTCTCTCAATTAAATTTACTTTATTGACATGGGAAGTTCATTATTACTTACACTGTCAAAGTATACATAGTGAAAAAATAAACATATATATTTATATATATAAATAAATGGTGGGACCAACAGCAATAGTAATAGTAGTAGTGGACATGGGATTACCAATCACAACAACTACAACAACAATATTAATCAGAACAACAATACATTAAAGCAACGGTAGTAGACCAGTGTCAACATGACTGAGAAGACACATGGCATGGTATGAAAGACAAAACAAAACAAGATGGGAAATATTATCCACATTACATTGCACTTTTCACTGGCTGTCCCTCAGGTTGTGGCAGGAGGACACATTTTGGCTTTTCACCCCAAAAATATTTGATTTTTCTTCTTCTTTTATAGTTTCAAATTCTTTGTATTGAATTATAATTTTGGGAAATAAATATTCTCTTAGGTCTGAGTATTTATCACAGTGTAATAGGAAATGCAGCTCTGTCTCTACCTCTCCCCTGGAGCAGAGTGAGCACAGCCTGTCCTCTCTGGGCAGCCAGGTTTGTCTGTGACGACACACATGCCTCACTGTCTGGTATCTGACCGTAACAGACACACATGCCTCTCTGTCTGGTATCTGACCGTAACAGACACACATGCCTCACTGTCTAGTATCTGACCGTAACAGACACACATGCCTCACTGTCTGGTATCTGACCGTAACAGACACACATGCCTCACTGTCTGGTATCTGACCGTAACAGACACACATGCCTCACTGTCTAGTATCTGACCGTAACAGACACACATGCCTCACTGTCTGGTATCTGACCGTAACAGACACACATGCCTCACTGTCTAGTATCTGACCGTAACAGACACACATGCCTCACTGTCTGGTATCTGACCGTAACAGACACACATGCCTCACTGTCTGGTATCTGACCGTAACAGACACACATGCCTCACTGTCTGGTATCTGACCGTAACAGACACACATGCCTCACTGTCTGGTATCTGACCGTAACAGACACACATGCCTCTCTGTCTGGTATCTGACCGTAACAGACACACATGCCTCACTGTCTAGTATCTGACCGTAACAGACACACATGCCTCACTGTCTGGTATCTGACCGTAACAGACACACATGCCTCACTGTCTAGTATCTGACCGTAACAGACACACATGCCTCACTGTCTGGTATCTGACCGTAACAGACACACATGCCTCACTGTCTGGTATCTGACCGTAACAGACACACATGCCTCACTGTCTGGTATCTGACCGTAACAGACACACATGCCTCACTGTCTGGTATCTGACCGTAACAGACACACATGCCTCACTGTCTGGTTTCTGACCGTAACAGACACACATGCCTCTCTGTCTGGTATCTGACCGTAACAGACACACATGCCTCACTGTCTGGTATCTGACCGTAACAGACACACATGCCTCTCTGTCTGGTATCTGACCGTAACAGACACACATGCCTCACTGTCTGGTATCTGACCGTAACAGACACACATGCCTCTCTGTCTGGTATCTGACCGTAACAGACACACATGCCTCACTGTCTGGTATCTGACCGTAACAGACACACATGCCTCTCTGTCTGGTATCTGACCGTAACAGACACACATGCCTCTCTGTCTGGTATCTGACCGTAACAGACACACATGCCTCACTGTCTGGTATCTGACCGTAACAGACACACATGCCTCACTGTCTGGTATCTGACCGTAACAGACACACATGCCTCACTGTCTGGTATCTGACCGTAACAGACACACATGCCTCACTGTCTGGTATCTGACCGTAACAGACACACATGCCTCACTGTCTGGTATCTGACCGTAACAGACACACATGCCTCACTGTCTAGTATCTGACCGTAACAGACACACATGCCTCACTGTCTAGTATCTGACCGTAACAGACACATACGGCTTCAGGTCTGTACTCTGGGTTCTTTAAGGAAGTTAGAGATGCAGACAGACTCCCACCTGTACCTGTACCACTCTATCTACCAGCTGTAAACAAGGCCAATACACAGATCCCTGTACAGCACTACAACTAGCATGTACTTTCATGGCACATTGGAAGAGTACAGCGGGTGAATCAGGACAGACAGCAGAGTGAACAGAGAGTCCCACTTGTAAATCAAATGGAGTCTAGTCTGCAGAGACTGGGCAGAGCCACTGACTGGAAGAGGGCCCACTCTAAACTAAGAGGCCACAGTTCTATTCGCATACACGTTAGCACGCACACAAAAATACTCACGCAGGCAAGAACGCATGCTTGCGAGCACAAACAAACACACATACAACAAGCACATACACACACACACACTAACTCCCTCACATGCCAAGACTCACCCTGGAATAGTGTCCCAGTGAAGATTCAATCACACCCACAGTCACGTAGACCAAATCTGCAGGCAGCCTATTGTGAAGGAATAGTTGTTCCTCTGCCAGGGTGTCATATGCTAGCTAGCTGCTCGGTTAAAAGCAGGGTTGCGCAACAACACAGAAACACAGTAATACCTTTGCTTTGCTCACAGTTGAATTGCTATTGGACACATGCTGTACATCACAGCTCTTCTTTTCTAGAGACGACAAAACAACACACAGGTTTTGATGGTCAACCAGAAAGCCCTTCCTCTTTGGTTCCCTGTGTATCCTTTCTTCTTTCTCTTCTTCTATTGTATCACTTGAACTTCAAGGGAAGTCATTTGGCCCAGTTGACGTTGACCTAGAATTTAATGCAATTGACCTTCAGCTACACGTCTATTTCTGTCTGGTGTACTTAGCACATCTAATGAGGTGCAGGGAAAGGATGTTACTCCGCAGATAGAGGCTGAAGGTGTGTGTGTGTGTGTGTCCCTGCATGTGTGCTTCTGCGTGTGTGTGTGCATGAACGTGTGCGCGTGACTCTGGGATTAGTGTAAGTCATGGCAGTGCAGCTGGACCATGTGTGTACAGAGGCCACTGAGAGAGGGGGATTAGAGGTAACTGATACTTAGTACGAAATGTAGGAAATGAGCAGTGGCTAACTCTCCTCTCCTCCCCTCTGTCACCCCCCTAGCACACAGCCCCCAACCCCAATCCCCACACACTACCCAGCTCTCCTCTCGTCCATCACCAGCCTTCAGCTCTCCGAAGGAAGATTGTCATGCAAACTGAGGCCCAGGCTTCAGAACTGATAAGAGGGCCTCTCATTTCAGAGGCCTTTTTTCTCTAAACAAAGATGAGCTGGGTTTGGGAGACAGTGAGTGACAGGAAGAGACAGGGACAGACAGGGGAGGGGGCTCAGTGGGGTTGATTGAATAGCTCCATGTCATCATTCAAGTGGGCCTGCTTGCCTGGGGTGGGGTAATTGTGGAGGGATATTTGGATATGTATGGAGCGTGTGTGTGTGTCAAATAAAATAAAATAATTATTGGTCACATACACATATTTAGCAGATGTTATTGAGGGTGTAGCTAAATGCTTGTGTTTCTACCTCCAACAGTGCAGTATATCTAACTATATGCTTGTGTTTCTACCTCCAACAGTGCAGTATATCTAACTATATGCTTGTGTTTCTACTTCCAACAGTGCAGTATATCTAACTATATGCTTGTGTTTCTACCTCCAACAGTGCAGTATATCTAACTATATGCTTGTGTTTCTACCTCCAACAGTGCAGTATATCTAACTATATGCTTGTGTTTCTACCTCCAACAGTGCAGTAGGATCTAACTATATGCTTGTGTTTCTACCTCCAACAGTGCAGTATATCTAACTATATGCTTGTGTTCCTAGCTCCAACAGTGCAGTAGGATCTAACTATATGCTTGTGTTTCTACTTCCAACAGTGCAGTATATCTAACTATATGCTTGTGTTCCTAGCTCCAACAGTGCAGTAGGATCTAACTATATGCTTGTGTTTCTACCTCCAACAGTGCAGTATATCTAACTATATGCTTGTGTTCCTAGCTCCAACAGTGCAGTAGTATCTAACAATTCACAACAATAAACACAAATCTAAAAGTAAAATAATGGAATTAAAAAATATATAAATATTAGGAGTGGCACTGACTAAAATACAGTAGAATAGAATGCAGTATATAAATATGAGATGAGTAAAGCGGTATGTAAATATTATTCAAGTGACTAGTGTTCCATTATTAAAGTGGCCAGGGATTCCACGTCTATGTATATAGGGCAGCAGCCTCTAAGGTGCAGGGTTGAGTAACCAGGTGGAAGCCGGCTAGTGATGGCTATTTGATGGCCTTGAGTTAGATGCTGTTTTTCAGTCTCTCGGTCTTAGCTTTGATGCTGACCTCGCCTTCTGGATGATAGCGGGTTGAGCAGGCAGTGGCTCGGGTGGTTGATGTCCTTGATGATCTTTTTGGTCTTCCTGTGACATCGGGTGCTGTAGGTGTCCTAGTTTGCCCCTGGTGAAGCATTGGGCAGACCGCACCACCCTCTGGAAAGCCCTGCTCTTACGGGCGGTGCAATTGCTGTACCAGGCGGTGATACTCTCAACAGGAAGCTCTCAATTGTGCATCTGTTAAAGTTTGTGAGGGTTTTCTTCAGCCTCCTCAGGTTGAAGAGGCGTTGTTGCGCCTTCTGTACCACACTGTCTGTATGGGTGGACCATTTCAGATTGTCAGTGATGTGTACGCCGAGGAACTTGAAGCTTTCCACCTGTTCCACTGCGATCCCATCAATGTGGATAGAGGCATGTTCCCTCTGCTGTTTTCTGAAGTCCACGATCGGCTCCTTTGTTTTGTTGACATTGAGTGAGAGGTTATTCTCCTGGCACCACTCTCCCAGGGCCCTCACCTCCTCCCTATAGGCTGTCTCGTCATTGTTGGTAATCAAGCCTACTACTGTTGTGTCGTTTGCAAACTTGATGATTGAGTTGGAGGCGTGCTTGGCCACGCAGTCATGGGTAAACAGAGAGTACAGGAGGGGGCTGAGCACGCACCCTTGTGGGGCCCCTGTGTTGAGGATCAGCAAAGTGGAGGTGTTGTTTCCTACCCTCACCACCTGGGGGGCGGCCTGTCAGGAAGTCCAAGACCCAGTTTCACAGGGCTGGGTTCAGACCCAGGGCCCAGATGAGCTTGGAGGGTACTTTCGTGTTGAATGCTGAGCTATGGTCAATGAACAGCATTCTTACATAGGTATTCCTCTTGGATAGGGCAGTGTGCAGTGCGATGGCGATTGCATCGTCTGTGGATCTATTTGGGCGGTAAACAAATTGAAGTGGGTCTAGTGTGTCAGGTAGGGTGGAGGTGATATGATCCTTAACTAGCCCCACAAAGCACTTCATGATGACAGAAGTGAGTGCTACGGGGCGATAGTCATTTAGTTCAGTTACCTTATCTTTCTTGGGTACAGGAACAATGGTGGACATCTTGAAGCAAGTGGGGACAGCAGACTGGGATAGGGAGAGATTGAATATGTCTGTAAACACTCCAGCCAGCTGGTCTGCGCATGCTTTGAAGACGCGGCTAGGGATGCCGTCTGGGCCGGCAGCCTTGCGAGGGTTAACAGACTTAAATGTCTTACTCATGTCGGCCAAGGAGAAAGAGAGCCCACAGTCCTTGGTAGTGGGCCGTGACGGTGGCACTGTGTTATCCTCAAAGCTGGCGACGTTGCTGGTTTTCCATTTGTTGTCCGTGTCTGAGCCATTGAATTGCGACTCCACTTTGTCTCTATATTAACATTTTGCTTGTTTGATTGCTTTATGGCGGTAATAACTTCACTGTTTATATTTGGCCATATTCCCAGTCACCTTGCCATGGTTAAATGCGGTGGTTCTGTTTTCAGTTTTGCGCGAATGCTGCCATCTATCCATGGTTTTGTCACGCCCTGGCCATAGAGAGGGTTTTGTTCTCTATTTTGGTTAGGCCAGGGTGTGACTAGGGTGGGCATTCTATGTGCCCTTTTCTATGTTTTGTGTATTTCTTTGTTTTGGCCGGGTATGGTTCTCAATCAGGGACAGCTGTCTATCGTTGTCTCTGATTCGGAACCATACTTAGGTAGCCTTTTCCCACAGGGTTTTTGTGGGTAGTTAATTTCTGTTTATTGTTTTGCACCTTACGGAACTGTTTCGGTTCTTCTCTTTGTTATTTTTGTTTAGTGTTCAGTTTATTAAATAAAGCATGAACACTTACCACGCTGCGTTTTGGTCCGATGATTCCTCCTCTTCAGACAACGAAGACTATTACAGGCTTATGGTTTGGGTAGGTTTTAATAGTCACACTGGGTACAACATTTTCTATACACTTCCTGATGAACTGACTCACCGTATCGGTGTATTCGTCTATGTTATTCTCAGAGGCTACCTGGAACATATCCCAGTCGGCGTGATCAAAACAATCTGCAAATATGAATTCCGATAGGTCAGACCAGCGTTGAATAGACCTTAGCACGTGTACGTCCTGTTTGAGTTTCTGCCTATAGGAAGAGAGAAGCAAAATGGAGTTGTAATCAGATTTGCCGAAGGGAGGGCGGGGGAGGTCCTTGTAGGCATTTCGAAAAGTTGAGTAGCAGTGGTCCAATGTTTTACCAGCACGAGTACTCCCGTCAATGTGTTGGTAGAACTTCGGTAGCGTTTTCCTACAATAAATGTGGTCTCAGGATATGTGGATTCCAATTTTCATAAAGTCCACTGTAGTTCTTTGAGGACCGTCATGTTATTGTCTTGAGCGGGAATACACACGGCTGTGACTATACCCGAAGAGAATTCTCTTGGGAGGTAATATGATTGGCATTAGATTGTAAGGTATTCTAGGTCGGGTGAACGGAAGGACTTGAGTTTCTGTATGTTATCAAATCAAATCAAATGTATTTATATAGCCCTTCTTACATCAGCTGATATCTCAAAGTGCTGTACAGAAACCCAGCCTAAAACCCCAAACAGCAAGCAATGCAGGTGTAGAAGCACAGTGGCTAGAAAAACTCCCTAGAAAGGCCAAAACCTAGGAAGAAACCTAGAGAGGAACCAGGCTATGAGGGGTGGCCAGTCCTCTTCTGGCTGTGCCGGGTGGAGATTATAACAGCACATGGCCTAGATGTTCAAATGTTCATAAATGACCAGCATGATCAAATAATAATAATCAAAGTAGTTGTTGAGGGTGCAACAAGTCAGTAACACAAGAGTAAGTGTCAGTTGGCTTTTTCATAGCCGATCTTTGAGAGTATCTCTACCGCTCCTGCTGTCTCTAGAGAGTTGAAAACAGCAGGTCTGGGACAGGTAGCACGTCCGGTGAATAGGTCAGGGTTCCAGCAGGTCTGGGACAGCAAGTCTGGGACAGGTAGCACGTCCGGTGAACAGGTCAGGGTTCCATAGCTGCAGGCAGAACAGTTGGAAGTGGAGCAGCAGCACGGCCAGGTGAACTGGGGACAGCAAGGAGTCATCAAGCCAGGTAGTCCTGAGGCATGGTCCTAGGGCTCAGGTCCTCCGAGAGAGAGAAAGAAAGAAAGAGAAAGAGAGAATTAGAGAGAGCATATTTAAATTCACACAGGACACCGGAAAAGACAAGAGAAATACTCCAGATGTGACAGACTGACCCTAGCCCCCCGACACATAAACTACTGCAGCATAAATACTGGAGGCTGAGACAGGAGGGGTCAGGAGACACTGTGGCCCCATCCGATGAAACCCCCGGACAGGGCCAAACAGGTAGGATCTAACCCCACCCACTTTGCCAAAGCACAGCCTCCACACCACTGGAGGGATATCTCCAACCACCAACATACCATCCCGGGACAAGGCCGAGTATAGCCCACAAAGATCTCCACCACGGCACAGCACAAGGGGGGGTGCCAACCCAGACAGGAAGACCACGTCAGTGACTCAACCCACTCAAGTGACGCACCCCTCCCAGGGACGGCATGGAAGAACACCAGTAAGCCAGTGACTCAGCCCCCGTAATAGGGGTAGAGGCAGAGAATCCCAGTGGAAAGAGGGGAAACCGGCCAGGCAGCGACAGCAAGGGCGGTTCGTTGCTCCAGCCTTTCCGTTCACCTTCACACCCCTGGGCCAGACTACACTTAATCATAGGACCTACTGAAGAGATGTGTCTTCAGTAAAGACTTAAAGGTTGAGACTGAGTCTGCGTCTCTCACATGGGTAGGCAGACTATTCCATAAAAATGGAGCTCTATAGGAGAAAGCCCTGCCTCCAGCTGTTTGCTTAGAAATTCTAGGAACAATTAGGAGGCCCGCGTCTTGTGACCGTAGCGAACGTGTAGGTATGTACGGCAGGACCAAATCGGAAAGATAGGTAGGAGCAAGCCCATGTAATGCTTTGTAGGTTAGCAGTAAAACCTTGAAATCAGCCCTTGCCTTAACAGGAAGCCAGTGTAGGGAGGCTAGCACTGGAGTAATATAATCACATTTTTTGGTTCTAGTCAGGATTCTAGCAGCCGTATTTAGCACTAACTGAAGTTTATTTAGTGCTTTATCCGGGTAGCCGGAAAGTAGAGCATTGCAGTAGTCCAACCTAGAAGTAACAAAGGCATAGATTCATTTTCTGCGTCATTTTTGGACAGAAAGTTTCTGATTTTTGCAATGTTACGTAGATGAAAAAAAGCTGTCCTTGAAACAGTCTTGATATGTTCTTCAAAAGAGAGATCAGGGTCCAGAGTAACGCCGAGGTCCTTCACAGTTTTATTTGAGACGACTGTACAACCATCCAGATTAATTGTCAGATTCAACAGAAGATCTCTTTGTTTCTTGGGACCTAGAACAAGCATCTCTGTTTTGTCCAAGTTTAAGAGTAGAAAGTTTGCAGCCATCCACTTCCTTATGTCTGAGACACAGGCTAATAGCGAGGGCAATTTTGGGGCTTCATCATGTTTCATTGAAATGTACAGCTGTGTGTCATCCGCATAGCAGTGAAATTTAACATTATGTTTTCGAATGACATCCCCAAGAGGTAAAATATATAGTGAAAACAATAGTGGTCCTAAAACGGAACCTTGAGGAACACCGAAATTTACAGTTGATTTGTCAGAGGACAAACCATTCACAGAGACAAACTGATATCTTTCCGACAGATAAGACCTAAACCAGGCCAGAACTTGTCCATGTAGACCAATTTGGGTTTCCAATCTCTCCAAAAGAATGTGGTGATCTATGGTATCAAAAGCAGCACTAAGATCTAGGAGCACGAGGACATCCCAATCACACCATGAGTAGTTGATCATGAAACATACACCCCCGCCTTTCCTCATTCCGGACAGTTCTTTATTCCTGTCTGTGTAATGTACTGAGAACCCAGCTGGCTTTATGGACGGGGACAGCATATCCTGAGAGAGCCATGTTTCCTTGAAACAGAGTACGTGACAATCCCTGATGTCTCTTGAAGGAGATCCCCGCCCTGAGCTCGCCTCCTTAAATATCCAGAGACTGAACATTAGCGAGTAATATACTCTGAAGCGGTGGATGGTGTGCAGTAGCTCACTGGCATTACGACCAGGAATAGGAATTTCCGAAGAAGAGGTATTCAGAGTGGACTTTTAGTCCGACTCAAGAGGCGGTGGATGGTGTGCAGTAGCTCACTGGCATTACGACCAGGAATACTACTTCTATTCCGACTCTTGAGTCAGACTAGAAGTCCACTCTGAATACCTCTTCTTCGGAAAGTCGTATTCCTGGTCGTAATGCCAGTGAGCTACCGCTCTGGGCTAATAATGTAGCAAATAACACACTAAAAAACTAAATACTGCAAAGTTCCTTAGGAGCTAAAAGCAGAGCTACCATATCTGTCGGCACCATCGTATAATGTGTGTGTGTGTGTGTGTGTGTGTGTGTGTGTGTGTGTGTGTGTGTGTGTGTGTGTGTGTGTGTGTGTGTGTGTGTGTGTGTGTGTGTGTGTGTGTGTGTGTCTGTGAGAACAGGAGAGTCAGGTTCTATTCTACTATGGCAGGAACCAGTTCATGTTGTTGACAGATCCTGATGGATATTTATGTTCTCCGCTGTCCTAGTTTCTCTCTCTCTCTCTCTCTCTCTCTCTCTCCACCCCGTCTCTTTCTCTCTCTCGTTCAATCTCTCCGCCTCTCAGACCATCTAATTTACTATCTATTTCTTGACGCCACACAGGGTTTGTCCTTATCAAAGGACTTGTCAAACACATCGCCCCAGAGTCTTGTTTACTGCTGTTATTATTGCATAAAAGTTGACACCACGCTCACTGAGGTTCTACTAAATAATAATAATATATGCCATTTACCCTTTTATCCAACGTCATGGGTGTATACGTTTTAAGTATGGGTGGCCCCAGGAATCAAACCCACAACCCTGGTGGTGCAAGTGCCATGCTCTACCAACTGGACTCTTCGCTGACCCTGTGTTCAAATCAAATCGTCAATCAAATGTCAAATACACATATTATGCAGATGTTTGATAAATGCGTATGTTCCTACAGTACAGTAATACCTAACCGGAATACTGTAGTGTTTGTAACATACAGGGTCAAGGGGATTGCTGCAACTCCCAATCAAATCAAATCAAATGTATTGGTCACATACACATGGTTAGCAGATGTTAATGTGAGTGTTTGCGAAATGCTTGTGCTTCTAGTTCCGACAGTGCAGTAATATCTAAAGGGATGGAATAAGAATATGTACATATAAATATATGGATGACCGATGACCGAGCGGCATTGGCAAGATGCAATAGATTGTATAAAATACAATATATGTACATATGAGATGAACTGCTGCAGAAACAGTGTGCATACCAAATAGCACCCTATTCCCTATTTAGTGCACTGCTTTTGACCTGGGCCCTTAGAGCTCTGGTCCAAAGTAGTGCACAATAGGGAAACGGTGTCCATTTGGGTCACAGACACAGTCATCTTTTTTAAGGAATGGTTAGAGTAGAGAGGTTGATTTGTTACTTCAGTATTGGGATTGTTCCTGAGACTGATCTAAAACACATTTTCCTCAAGCACATTGAAGCTGTTAGACGTTTAGGAATTTAGGCTGTAGACTTAGAATACAGTTAGTTTGATATGAAAATGTATAAGAAAAGCATACGCTTGACAGTAAGCAGCTAGTGACAAATGGCTCTCCAATCCAATGACATATTGCTGCTGTACTTATCATCAATGATTAGCTCTAGTATCAGCAGCAGCAGTATCAGTAAGGTCAAATAGGTTTTTCATGGATTTAGGCCAAGGAATTACAATATAGTTTGATGTAAAATGTATATAAAAAATGATTATCTGCATTAAGTGGTCAAATGGCTCTCAGATTCCATACTGTATCACTGCGGTTTATCATCAATGATAATCTAGTTGCAGTAGCTGTAGTATTAGTAGCAGTAAGATATGTTGAATTTAAGCAAAGGAATTTGAACATAGTTTCATGTAAAAAATGTGCAACAGAAAGCAATAAGTGTCAGATAGCTGACATATTGCTGTCAGTAGCGTCAATGATTATCTCTAGCAGGAGTAGTAGTAATAGTAGGGGTATTCGTAGTAGTAGTAGTTATGGTAGTAATAGTAGTAGCAGTAGTGGTAGCAGTAGGAGTAGCAGCAGTAGTAGTAGTAGGAGTTGTTGTAGTAGTAATAGTAGTAGTAGTAGTGGTGGTAGTAATAGTAGTAGCAGTAGTGGTAGCAGTAGGAGTAGCAGCAGTAGTAGTAGTAGGAGTTGTAGTAGTAATAGTAGTAGTAGTAGTGGTAGTAATAGTAGTAGCAGTAGTGGTAGCAGTAGGAGTAGTAGTAGCAGTAGTAGTAGCAGTAGTAGTAGTAGTAGTAGTAGTAGTAGTAGTAGTAGTAGTAGTAGTAGGAGAAGTAGTAGGAGGAGTTGTAGTAGTAGCAGTAATAGTAGCAGTAGTAGTAGTAGCAGTAGCAGTAATAGTAGCAGTAGTAGAAGGAGCAGGACTAAGTAGTAGTAGTAGTAGGAGGAGTTGTAGTAGCAGTAGTAGTAGCAGTAGTAGGAGTAATAGTAGTATCAGTAGTAGTAGTAGTAGTAGTTGTAGCAGTAATAGTAGCAGTAGTAGGAGTAATAGTAGTAGTAGTAGCAGTAGCACTAATAGTAGCAGCAGTAGGAGTAATAGTAGTAGTAGCAGTAGTAGTAGTAGGAGGAGTTGTAGTAGCAGTAGTAGTTGTAGTAGTAGCAGTAATAGTAGCAGTAATAGGAGTAGTAGGAGGAGTAGTATTAGTAGTAGGAGGAGTAGTAGTAGCAGTAGCAGTAATAGTAGTAGCAGTAGTAGTTGTAGTAGTTGTAGCATTAGCAGTAATAGTAGCAGTAGTAGGAGTAATAGTAGTAGGAGTAATAGTAGCAGTAGTAGTTGTAGTAGTAGCAGTAGCACTAATAGTAGCAGTAGTAGGAGTAATAGTAGTAGCAGCAGTAGTAGCAGTAGTAGTAGTAGTAGGAGGAGGAGGAGGAGGAGGAGTTGTTGTAGTAGTAGGAGTAGCAGTAGTAGTTGTTGTAGTTGTAGTAGTAGGAGTAGCAGTAGTAGTTGTTGTAGTAGTAGTAGTAGTAGTAGTAGTAGTAGTAGTAGTAGTAGTTGTTGTAGTAGCAGTAGTAGAAGGAGCAAGAGTAAGTAGTAGTAGTAGCAGTAGTAGTAGTAGTAGTATTAGTAGCAGTAGTGGTGGTAGTAATAGTGGTAGTAGTAGGAGTAGTAGTAGTAGTAGTAGTAGTAATAGGAGGAGGAGGAGTTGTAGTAGTAGCAGTAGTAGTAGTAGTGGTATTAGTAGTAGTAGTAGTAGTAGTAGTAGAAGTAGGAGTAGTAGTAATAGTAGTAGTAGGAGGTGGAGGAGTTGTAGTAGTAGTATTAGTAGTAGTAGTGGTATTAGTATTAGTAGTAGTAGTAGTGGTATTAGTAGTAATAGTAGTAGCAGTAGCAGTAGTAGTAGTAGTAGTGGTATTAGTAGTAGTATTAGTAGTGGTAGTGGTATTAGTAGTAGCAGTAGCAGTAATGATGGTCATCTTCTTCTTGAACAAGGCTAGCCCTGAGGTACTACAGCTGTGTCCACCTCCCACTCCTCCCACCCCTCCCTCCTTCTGTCCCCTGGCTTTCTCTCTGTTTTATCAAATTCCTCATTTTATGCCCCCTTTTTCTTATTTTTGAAGTTTCCCCAATTTTGTCAAAAGGCAAGCTGGTGGTTTGGTTTGAGCCCAGGGTGTGAGTGAAGGGGGAGAGGAGGGAACGGGGAGAGGAGAGGAGGGAAGGGGGACTGAGGAGGGAAGACTGGAGGAGGGAAGGGGAACTGGAGGAGGGAAGGGGAACTGGAGGAGGGAAGGGGAACTGGAGGAGTGAAGGGGAACTAGAGGAGGGTAGGGGAACTGGAGGAGGGTAGGGGAACTGGAGGAGGGAAGGGGAACTGGAGGAGGGAAGGGGAACTGGAGGAGGGAAGGGGAACTGGAGGAGGGAAGGGGAACTGGAGGAAGGAAGGGGAACTGGAGGAGGGAAGGGGAACTGGAGGAGGGAAGGGGAACTGGAGGGGGGAAGGGGAACTAGAGGAGGGAAGGGGGACTGGAGGAGGGAAGGGGAACTGGAGGAGGGAAGGGGAACTGGAGGAGGGTAGGGGAACTGGAGGAAGGAAGGGGAACTGGAGGAAGGAAGGGGAACTGGAGGAGGGTAGGGGAACTGGAGGAAGGAAGGGGAA
Source organism: Salmo salar (assembly GCF_965601325.2). Lineage (NCBI taxonomy): Eukaryota > Metazoa > Chordata > Actinopteri > Salmoniformes > Salmonidae > Salmo > Salmo salar. The sequence goes on along the minus strand of NC_138305.1, from coordinate 97,914,473 downwards.
CTGGAGGAAGGAAGGGGAACTGGAGGAGGGAAGGGGAACTGGAGGAGGGAAGGGGAACTGGAGGAAGGAAGGGGAACTGGAGGAAGGAAGGGGAACTGGAGGAGGGAAGGGGAACTGGAGGAGGGTAGGGGAACTGGAGGAGGGTAGGGAAACTGGAGGAGGGTAGGGGAACTGGAGGAAGGAAGGTGAACTGGAGGAGGGTAGGGGAACTGGAGGAAGGAAGGGGAACTGGAGGAGGGAAGGGGAACTAGAGGAGGGAAGTGGAACTGGAGGAGGGAAGGGGAACTGGAGGAAGGAAGGGGAACTGGAGGAAGGAAGGGGAACTGGAGGAGGGAAGGGGAACTGGAGGAGGGTAGGGGAACTGGAGGAGGGTAGGGGAACTGGAGGAGGGTAGGGGAACTGGAGGAGGGTAGGGGAACTGGAGGAAGGAAGGTGAACTGGAGGAGGGTAGGGGAACTGGAGGAAGGAAGGGGAACTGGAGGAGGGAAGGGGAACTGGAGGAGGGTAGGGGAACTGGAGGAGGGTAGGGGAACTGGAGGAGGGTAGGGGAACTGGAGGAAGGAAGGTGAACTGGAGGAGGGTAGGGGAACTGGAGGAAGGAAGGTGAACTGGAGGAGGGAAGGGGAACTGGAGGAGGGAAGGGGAACTGGAGGAGGGAAGGGGAACTGGAGGAGGGAAGGGGAACCAGAGGAGGGAAGTGGAACCGGAGGAGGGAAGGGGAACTGGAGGAGGGAAGGGGAACTGGAGGAGGGTAGGGGAACTGGAGGAGGGTAGGGGAACTGGAGGAGGGTAGGGGAACTGGAGGAAGGAAGGGGAACTGGAGGAGGGTAGGGGAACTGGAGGAAGGAAGGGGAACTGGAGGAGGGAAGTGGTACTAGAGGTGGAAAGGGGGACTGAGAAAGGGGGGGGGGGGTTATAGGTTAAGTTTAGGCTAGCCCTGTGGTTTCCATTGAAGGTGCTAGGGGGAGGTGGGGGCAGTAAAAGTTAGAATTTTGGCCTCCCTGTTTTTTTATTTTATGATTGGGGCTGCTTTTTTACGGGCCTGGACCTACAACTGCTGGTGTGAATAGCTGCCCAAGGTGACTGGATCCTAATAAAGGCCTGGCCAGCTAGGAGACTGTCTTTATAAGCCAGTTCATAAGCCTGGGCCGCTATTAAACCATGCCAGGGCTGAGGAATTTAGGGCCAGGAAACAAGACAAAATAGGGTTTGTGTGTCTGGGGGTGGTAGGTTTTGGAGGCTGGTGCTGGAGAAGTCGGGAGGTTGAAGTTTGAGGGGTGACCGGCCGTGAAAGTTGAAAGAAGTGTTATTAGGGAGGGGTCTGCCTCTTACTGAGAGTTTGCAACGTTAACTAGCATGTGTGACTGCCTGGTGTGTGTGGGTGTGTAATGCGTGTGTGTGCCTGTGAGCATGTTGTGTTTTGTGCGCCTGTGTGTGAGTGAGTGGCTTATGGAATCCATACAATGCATAGCTCAGTGCACAATGGCCTTATTTAGAACATCAGCAGCATGTGACGTCAGTGGTACGACAATCAGCTTGTGTGACTGGGTTTGAACAGGATTGGCAGAAGTCTGCAGTCTGCAGCAGTGGGATTTCTTTCTACATGTTGGTCTCTCATCTTCCTACACCTTAGCTACCTTGTCAGGTGTGTGCTAGATTTGTCCTGAGGTTGTGTTAAGTGGATGCCGGTCTCAGTGAGTCAGTCAGTGGCAGTCAGTAGGCTGTTTGGGAACGACTGACAAATCCCTAGCTGCAGCAACAGCCCTGCCCATTCAGCTACCAGTCCTTATCAGAGACTGAGATCTGTCAATCTAATCAATGTTAAACTGTTTGTTTTCTTTACCTCTGTCAATCTGAGCCCCTCCCAGCTCTAAAACGCACACTAATCTCTGATCTGTGACCTGAGGGCCCGGCTGGGGGGGGGGGGGGGCTATGCTAAAACCCTACACCCCCAACCCGAGTGCTCCGTTCTT
>NC_138305.1:97837500-97907500 GCF_965601325.2 Salmo salar | reverse complement strand
GGGTACTGGAGTGGTTGAGGTGGTTTGTAAACAGGGCTGAAAAGTGACTGGTAGCAGGAATACCTCAATGCAGAGGGGGAGGAAGAGAATGGGAGATAGTGTCATCACTTTGTTTAATGAAGTACTGTTATAAGCTGTATTGTATACTATGGCTTAATAACTGGTTTGTAACATCACTGAATTGCGGAGCATCAGTGGCTAGGCCTACATATCATGACTGATCCATGTTGTCACTGAGATTCTTATTCACATGTTGTGTGTTCCTCCTCCTCCTCCTCTTCCTCCTCTTTCCCCCCCACCTCCCCACCCCACAGCGGTGCGTAACGACAGGAACAAGAAGAAGAAGGACGTGAAGGAGGAGTTGGTGTTGCCGGAGAGTTATGAGCTGAGTGGAGAACTGGAGGAGCTGGTTAACAAAGTCAGCAAGGCCCACCAAGACACCTTCCCCTCACTGCTGCAGCTGGGCAAATACCACACCGTAAGTCTCACACATTTCTCTGTTTCAACATACGGACACAAATGTGCTATGAACATGTATACTTTCTCAACTCAAATGGACACTTTAGGGTAAATCTTATTTCTCCAATGGCCACTGTGTGAGAACAGGGGTAAGGTGATCTGTTGGTGTAAAGTAAGACTGTGAGAGTATTCTACCTGGTTGGCTGATGGTCAGTCAGTGATATTATTATTCTAGCTGATTGATGTCTAGTCAGACAGCCAGATCCTCCGTGATACAAGTCAGTATTCGATGTCCATCCATGTCTGAGGACGATGGGAGATGACATGGAAAACGGCCACTAGGGGCAACAGTGAGCCCTGTTACCTTGAAGTAGGTTCTGGTTTTGCTAGGGCGTTGTGGACGTGGATGGTGGATGGGCGTAAGCATCTGCCTCTTGTGCATGTTTGAATCCTGCGATAGAAAGTTGTTTTTTAGATTTGAGTTTTAAGCCTATCCTTAACCCTTACCTTACCCATTCAGAGTTTATCCCTAACCTGAAGATTCTGGAGTTTGAAATGTTACGTTTGACAAACATGGATGGACGTCTAATTCTGATGTGAGACTGTGAGAGCTAGTTGAGTAAGAACCCTGTCTGTCTCCGCCATGCTCATAATATATCTCTCTGTATCTCTTCCGTCCTCCAGAACTCCAGTGCAGAGCAGCGCGTGCAGCTGGACCTGGGGCTGTGGGATAAGTTCAGTGAGCTTTCCACCAAGTGCATCATCAAGATCGTGGAGTTTGCCAAGCGCCTTCCCGGCTTCACCACCCTCACCATCGCTGACCAGATCACCCTCCTCAAATCAGCCTGCCTGGATATCCTGGTACTTACCTGTTTTTTCCCATCCCCTCAACCCCCTCTGTGTTATCAAATAAAGTCTCATCAGTCATAGTTGAGATCTGTGAAAGGTTCCCATTATTGGTACTCAGAAAGCCATGTGTAAATGTAATGATAAGAGGACAGTGCCTCTCAGTGGATAGAGGTGGCATTGCAAGAATAACTTTGCATGTCGGCTCATACTGTTGGGAGGGAAATTTGAATAGCTGAAGAGGTTTTATGGACAATAGATGTAGAACAAATGAAATTGTATTGGTCACATACACATGGTTAGCAGATGTTAATGCGAGTGTAGCGAGTGTAGTGAAATGCTTGTAAACATAGCCTACTATATGGATCACACTTCCTGTGGTATGCACTTCCTGTGGTGTGCACTTCCTGTGGTATACAGATAATCGATTTTATTTATGGTATACTTCCCCCTCTCTTTCTTTCTCTGTCTTCATCCCCCCCCCCCCCCCCCCCCCGCTCTCTCTCTCGCTCTCTAATTCTATCTCTCAATTCAATTTAAGGGCTTTATTGGCATGGGAAACATATGTTTACATTGCCAAAGCAAGTGAAATAGATAATAAACAAAGGTGAAATAATCAATAAAAAATGTACAGTAAACATTACACTCACCAAAGTTCTAAAATAATAAAGACATTTCATATGTGTCTCTCTCTCACTCCTAGATGTTGAGGATCTGCACCCGCTACACTCCAGAACAGGACACCATGACCTTCTCAGACGGGCTGACCCTGAACCGGACCCAGATGCACAACGCAGGCTTCGGCCCGCTCACAGACCTGGTGTTTGCCTTTGCTGGCCAGCTGCTGCCTCTGGAGATGGACGACACAGAGACGGGCCTCCTCAGCGCCATCTCCCTCATCTCTGGAGGTACTGCACCCTGAGGGGATTAACATGATTCTACTGCCAGTCAATAATGTTAAAAGCACATACAGAGCTAAATGTCTTTGAGGTGTTAGGCCGGGATAACATCCTCACTCAGTTACAATACCAGTAGAAATTTGGAGGTAAAATAGTTTAGATACACTATACTTTACACTTCGTCAATTACATCAATCAGCAATTACATCAATCCTAGTGTGATGGATGGGTCCTGTTGATCATGTATATAACTCTGTCCTCTCCCCCATCCGTCCCTCAGACCGTATGGACCTGGAAGAGCCCCAGAAGGTGGACAAGCTGCAGGAGCCCCTCCTAGAGGCCCTGAAGATCTACGCACGTCGCAGACGCCCCAACAAACCCCACATGTTCCCCCGCATGCTGATGAAGATCACTGACCTCCGAGGCATCAGCACTAAGGGTCAGTATTAGTACAGTGGATTAGAGTCAAGAATTGTCCGTTAGAGCACCTGTAACACTGTCTCTTCCCACACATTGAAGATATGCTAAGATTTGGACCAAACTGTCTTGACACACATTGAAGATATGCTAAGATTTGGACCAAACTGTCTCGACACACATTGAAGATATGCTAAGATTTGGACCAAACTGTCTTGAACATCAAGGGTGGGTTGTAGACTTTTTTCTCTCTCCGTATTTTATTATTTTTCTGACAGGACAGTTAGAATAAGATTGGGACACAGGAATTGGAGAGAGTACAGAATGGAAGGGCACAGACAGGAGAAGAAGAGCCAAAAGGAATCACTTTCCAGATATGATGCCAACGTTTGTCTTTTCTCTTTGTCCTGTCTGTACAGGGGCAGAGAGAGCCATCACTCTGAAGATGGAGATCCCAGGCCCCATGCCTCCTCTGATCAGGGAGATGTTAGAGAACCCAGAGGCCTTCGAGGACCAAACAGAGAGCAGTGGAGAGAGCTCCCCACTGCCTGCCTCTCCACCCGTCCCACCAGCCTCCTCCAAGCCCCCCACCACCATGAAGACTGAGGCTGAGGACGAGGAGGACAGCTGGGGGACAGAGAATGGCAGCGAGCCTTCCCCAGAGGAGGAAGATGAGGATGACTATGATGATGGGGAGGAGGAGGATCGGGACAGGGGCTCGGACAGCGAGGGGGAATCCTGGGCTCTGGAGGGTAGCAGTGAAGGGGCTAGAAAGAACCATGCCGGGAGGGCCCAGTGAGGAGTAGAGAAGATCACAGACATGGAGACTCTACACTCAAACACACACACTAACTGACGTAATCATACACACACACACACACACACACACACACACACACACACACACACACACACACACACACACACACACACACACACACACACACACACACACACACACACACACACACACACACACCATACCCCTTCCAGTGCTGGCCCTCCCTAACCTTCTCATCCCCTCTATCTCCCTAATGCACATCCGTCTCTCCAGGCAGGACATTACAGGACAGGACAGGACAGGGCAGGGCAGGACAGAGCAGGACAGAGCAGAACAGGGCAGGACAGGACAGGACAGGACAGAACAGGACAGGACAGGACAGAGCAGAACAGGACAGGGCAGGACAGGGCAGGACAGAACAGGACAGGACAGGACAGGGCAGGACAGGACAGAGCAGAACAGGACAGGACAGAACAGGACAGGACAGGGCAGGACAGGACAGGACAGAACAGGGCAGGACAGGACAGAGCAGAACAGGACAGGACAGGACAGGACAGCAGAGCCATATGGTTGCCTGTATAGACACTATAACTCAGGTTCCCTGACTCGCAGGTTCTTGACAAGTGCCATGCAGAGAGACTATAATAAAACGAGAGACGGCGAAACCACATGATGCAACCGTCTGGACTTGTGACTCGTGATATAGAGAAGAGAGAAGATGACAAGAATACTATCTTTGACAAAGCAAATGTCAATGTTTTACTATCTTCTTGTTTGTATCTATATAGAGGAATGTCCAAACCAGACAGCATGAACTGAACAGTAAATCCGGATGCAAAGCAAAGCACACTTCTCAAAAAGAAATACAGACTGTAACCAAACTGAAAATGCTAATTAATTTGGTGGGCTTTTAAAAATGGTTTAATTTCTTCTTGTTTTATTTTCTTGATTTTTATTTTTATTTCAATTTATGAATAAGTCCATACATATCTATATACCATTATATTATTAGTCTTTGTTTGTAATCCTGGTTTTGATTTCTTCAGATGAGGTTTTGCGTTTGAGGAGTTTTCCAGCGGCGATGCCCAGAGAGATTTGGAATCAGAATCAGAACCGGCATAGCGCTACCTGAATCTCCTTTCCAACTGGTGTTTTTTGAGCACTTTTGCTCGCCGTAGATGTCAATGATAATCAACTCAGTAATGTTAACTTGTGTTACAGTGACTCAAGTTGTGATTTGTTGTTATCAGGGGACTGGCATTAATCCATGTGCTTTCTTTCAACACAAACTATGCTGCCGATTGGACGTGTGTCTTTGTGCCAAAGTTCACAACTCATTTTCAGAAACAGAGAGTCAGTGACCCTAGACACCAGCCAGTGCTCACACACACATCAAATCTTCACGCCTAAATTAGACACACAAACACACACACATACACACACTAAATCTGGGACCTGTAACAGATGTGCCATCTTGGTTCGGGTGCTTAGACAGAGATTGACACTTGGCCGTATATGTAGCACTTTGATATCCTGTATTTAAATCAGGCACCGCTAGCAAAGTAAGTTACAATACAATACAATACAACTTTATTGTCCAATATTGACAGTACCGTCACTGCCAATCTTTTCTCAACAGAAATCATCAGATGTCTGTCACATTAAATAACTATTTGACGACGTGCACAAGCAGACACTCTTGCGTACACAAAAACACACACACCCACACCCACACACAAACACACACGCACAACCAGGATCTGTTATGGACAATGACATGGAAACAGACTTCTCAGGGCTTCTCTGTAAGGACCAAACCCTAGCGTGTGCGCTAGAAACAGGCAATATTTATGTGTGTATTTTTGACTCAGTCAATTGGATCTGTCCAGTTAACCCCTATCTCTGTGTACATAGAAGATATATGACTCGTCTACAAATGGTCTGGATGCCAGTCTATTACCCTTTTCACACTATCATGACAACCCAACCCAAACTGTGCTGACTTCACATTGTCCTTCAGATCATGGTTCCAACAACTATGGTGAGTGCATAATTAGACCATTAGCTCTGTACAGCTCAGTTGGCTTGGCTCACTAGTGTGAAAAGACCAAACCTGTTGCAGACCAGATTTGGCCTGCAGCATTGTCACTGCCCTGCCATGCCTGACCTGTGCTGCTGGCATCCAAGAAACCAACTGCCTTCTCATCTAAAAGCCATTATATCATCATGTCTTTGTAAGGTTGTATGATGTTCTCTCTCTCTCAGCGTTTTGTGTTCTCATGTTTCATTTCTTCTCAATCGTCTTTGTTGCCAAAATGTCTCAGTCAATATGTAACCAGCTGGTCATAATGCAGCTGGCTGGCTACATACAGTACAGAGGTTTGTATGCAGTCTCTCTGTGAAGCAATATGAACAGGAATGACAGCCTCCCAGCAGTAGAGAGAGAGTGACCTACCGTACAGTACTCTCTGAATGTGGGCCTCCTGACCTGATTTGAGTGTGTGTTAATGCTTTAACATGTCTCCTCTGCCATTGGGTGAATGTTCTCTGTGTGGTGCTGTGATGTCATACGGCGCCGAGCGGAGCAGAGAAGCGAGGTTTGATGACCTCATCACCGCTCCTCTATGTCTGCCCTGCCAGGCATTCATGATGCAAACACAACGCTGAGATGATGTTGTTGCACAACGTTGTGACAACATGGTTCTGATGCAGGTATTATTTTCTGTAAAACACAGCCAAGGTATTGTCCAATTTTCTGTTCATACCAACTCATACAAAGAAAAAGCCATATAAATAAATTACTTTTGTGAGATTAACAGATTATTTTATTGTGTTACTTTTACTTTCTGTTTTCATCTGTGTTTATAGTGAATGTTTGAACAATTGGTAGTTTCCTTATATCTCGGAGGGAATAACCATAGAGATCCTATTAAATGACAATATCTATCACAGCGCTGGCTGACCATTGTTGATCAACTGCCCTTACCAAAATGGCTGACCATTGTTGATCAACTGCCCTTACCAAAATGGCTGACCTTTCTATACTGTCATAAGAAGGTTCATGTCCATTCTATTACGGGAATAGCCTCGACTCTGAATGGGAAAATGTTTTGTCATGTGTTATGACATGTTATATTGCACTTACAACACTGTTATGAATGTGTTTTAAACTACACTTCCAATTATGTGTTACCAGGTTTTTTTTATGATAGCCCCGCCCCTTCACCAGCAGTGAGCCGTGAGCCTGGGTACAAGACCACTGGGTACAAGACCACTGGGTACAAGACCACTGGGTACAAAACCACTGGGTACAAGACCACTGGGTACAAGACCACTGGGTACAAGACCACTGGGTACAAGATCATTTCAGTGACGTGATCACATCTCAGCACAGTGAATAACAGTAGAGGGCAGTCTTGCACTGTGGCTACACAGGCCAACCAGCGAGCAGTGCCAATGTAGACCAACCCCGCATATAGAATAGGATGAAGCAGACACTTTAATAGGTCATGAGATGTGTCCCAAATGGCACCCTACTCCCGACATAGTGCACTACTTTTGACCCTGGTCATAGCAGTGGACTATATAGCAGATGTGGTGCCATTTGGGACGCAAACATGGAAAGCAGTGGGTATCACAGACAATAAATCTCTGTCTGTGGGTCTTGCTAAACAAGGACATCATATAAGAGTGTGGTGTGCTCCCTTCTCTCTAGCTCTGTGGATCCTACTATTGGAGCACGGGGGGTTAAGGTATCATCAGAATCATCTAATATAGCAGCGGGGGGGTTAAGGTGTCATCAGAATCATCTAATATAGTAGCGGGGGTGTTAAGGTATCATCAGAATCATCTAATATAGTAGCGGGGGGTTAAGGTGTCATCAGAATCATCTAATATAGCAGCGGGGGGTTAAGGTGTCATCAGAATCATCAGAATCATCTAATATAGTAGCGGGGGTGTTAAGGTGTCATCAGAATCATCAGAATCATCTAATATAGCAGCGGGGGTGTTAAGGTGTCATCAGAATCATCAGAATCATCTAATATAGTAGACGGGGGAGTTAAGGTGTCATCAGAATCATCAGAATCATCTAATATAGCAGCGGGGGTGTTAAGGTGTCATCAGAATCATCAGAATCATCTAATATAGCAGCGGGGGGGGTTAAGGTATCATCAGAATCATCTAATATAGCAGCGGGGGGGTTAAGGTGTCATCAGAATCATCTAATATAGCAGCGGGGGGGTTAAGGTGTCATCAGAATCATCTAATATAGTAGCGGGGGTGTTAAGGTGTCATCAGAATCATCTAATATAGTAGCGGGGGTGTTAAGGTGTCATCAGAATCATCAGAATCATCTAATATAGCAGTGGGGGGGGTTAAGGTGTCATCAGAATCATCTAATATAGCAGCGGGGGGGTTAAGGTATCATCAGAATCATCTAATATAGCAGCGGGGGTGTTAAGGTGTCATCAGAATCATCTAATATAGTAGCGGGGGTGTTAAGGTGTCATCAGAATCATCTAATATAGCAGCGGGGGGGTTAAGGTATCATCAGAATCATCTAATATAGCAGCGGGGGGTTAAGGTGTCATCAGAATCATCTAATATAGCAGCGGGGGGGTTAAGGTGTCATCAGAATCATCTAATATAGTAGTTAAGGTGTCATCAGAATCATCTAATATAGCAGCGGGGGGGTTAAGGTGTCATCAGAATCATCTAATATAGTAGCGGGGGGGTTAAGGTGTCATCAGAATCATCTAATATAGCAGCGGGGGTGTTAAGGTGTCATCAGAATCATCTAATATAGCAGCGGGGGGGTTAAGGTGTCATCAGAATCATCAGAATCATCTAATATAGCAGCGGGGGTGTTAAGGTGTCATCAGAATCATCTAATATAGCAGCGGGGGGGTTAAGGTGTCATCAGAATCATCAGAATCATCTAATATAGTAGCGGGGGGGTTAAGGTGTCATCAGAATCATCTAATATAGCAGCGGGGGGGTTAAGGTGTCATCAGAATCATCAGAATCATCTAATATAGCAGCGGGGGGGTTTAGGTGTCATCAGAATCATCTAATATAGCAGCGGGGGGGTTAAGGTGTCATCAGAATCATCTAATATAGCAGCGGGGGTGTTAAGGTGTCATCAGAATCATCTAATATAGCAGCGGGGGGGTTAAGGTGTCATCAGAATCATCTAATATAGTAGCGGGGGTGTTAAGGTGTCATCAGAATCATCTAATATAGCAGTGGGGGGTGTTAAGGTGTCATCAGAATCATCTAATATAGCAGCGGGGGGTTAAGGTATCATCAGAATCATCTAATATAGCAGCGGGGGGTTAAGGTATCATCAGAATCATCTAATATAGCAGCGGGGGTGTTAAGGTGTCATCAGAATCATCTAATATAGCAGCGGGGGTGTTAAGGTATCATCAGAATCATCTAATATAGTAGCGGGGGTGTTAAGGTGTCATCAGAATCATCTAATATAGCAGCGGGGGGGTTAAGGTGTCATCAGAATCATCTAATATAGCAGCGGGGGGGTTAAGGTGTCATCAGAATCATCAGAATCATCTAATATAGTAGCGGGGGTGTTAAGGTGTCATCAGAATCATCTAATATAGTAGCGGGGGTGTTAAGGTGTCATCAGAATCATCTAATATAGCAGCGGGGGGGTTAAGGTGTCATCAGAATCATCAGAATCATCTAATATAGCAGCGGGGGAGTTAAGGTGTCATCAGAATCATCTAATATAGCAGCGGGGGGGTTAAGGTGTCATCAGAATCATCAGAATCATCTAATATAGTAGCGGGGGTGTTAAGGTGTCATCAGAATCATCTAATATAGCAGCGGGGGGTGTTAAGGTGTCATCAGAATCATCTAATATAGCAGCGGGGGGTTAAGGTGTCATCAGAATCATCTAATATAGCAGCGGGGGTGTTAAGGTGTCATCAGAATCATCTAATATAGCAGCGGGGGGTTAAGGTATCATCAGAATCATCTAATATAGCAGCGGGGGGGTTAAGGTGTCATCAGAATCATCTAATATAGTAGCGGGGGTGTTAAGGTGTCATCAGAATCATCTAATATAGTAGCGGGGGGTTAAGGTATCATCAGAATCATCTAATATAGCAGCGGGGGTGTTAAGGTGTCATCAGAATCATCTAATATAGCAGCGGGGGTGTTAAGGTGTCATCAGAATCATCTAATATAGTAGCGGGGGGGTTAAGGTGTCATCAGAATCATCTAATATAGCAGCGGGGGTGTTAAGGTGTCATCAGAATCATCTAATATAGTAGCGGGGGTGTTAAGGTGTCATCAGAATCATCTAATATAGCAGCGGGGGGGTTAAGGTGTCATCAGAATCATCAGAATCATCTAATATAGTAGCGGGGGGGTTAAGGTGTCATCAGAATCATCTAATATAGCAGCGGGGGGGTTAAGGTGTCATCAGAATCATCAGAATCATCTAATATAGCAGCGGGGGGGTTTAGGTGTCATCAGAATCATCTAATATAGCAGCGGGGGTGTTAAGGTGTCATCAGAATCATCTAATATAGCAGCGGGGGGGTTAAGGTGTCATCAGAATCATCTAATATAGCAGCGGGGGGGTTAAGGTGTCATCAGAATCATCAGAATCATCTAATATAGCAGCGGGGGGGTTTAGGTGTCATCAGAATCATCTAATATAGCAGCGGGGGGGTTTAGGTGTCATCAGAATCATCTAATATAGCAGCGGGGGGGTTAAGGTGTCATCAGAATCATCTAATATAGCAGCGGGGGGGTTAAGGTGTCATCAGAATCATCTAATATAGCAGCGGGGGGGTTAAGGTGTCATCAGAATCATCTAATATAGTAGCGGGGGTGTTAAGGTGTCATCAGAATCATCTAATATAGCAGTGGGGGGTGTTAAGGTGTCATCAGAATCATCTAATATAGCAGCGGGGGGTTAAGGTATCATCAGAATCATCTAATATAGCAGCGGGGGTGTTAAGGTGTCATCAGAATCATCAGAATCATCTAATATAGCAGCGGGGGGGTTAAGGTGTCATCAGAATCATCTAATATAGTAGCGGGGGTGTTAAGGTATCATCAGAATCATCAGACTCATCTAATATAGCAGCGGGGGGGGAGTTAAGGTGTCATCAGAATCATCTAATATAGCAGCGGGGGGGTTAAGGTGTCATCAGAATCATCTAATATAGCAGCGGGGGGGTTAAGGTGTCATCAGAATCATCAGAATCATCTAATATAGTAGCGGGGGTGTTAAGGTGTCATCAGAATCATCTAATATAGTAGCGGGGGTGTTAAGGTGTCATCAGAATCATCTAATATAGCAGCGGGGGGGTTAAGGTGTCATCAGAATCATCAGAATCATCTAATATAGCAGTGGGGGGGGTTAAGGTATCATCAGAATCATCTAATATAGTAGCGGGGGTGTTAAGGTGTCATCAGAATCATCAGAATCATCTAATATAGCAGCGGGGGAGTTAAGGTGTCATCAGAATCATCTAATATAGCAGCGGGGGGGTTAAGGTGTCATCAGAATCATCTAATATAGTAGCGGGGGTGTTAAGGTGTCATCAGAATCATCTAATATAGCAGTGGGGGGTGTTAAGGTGTCATCAGAATCATCTAATATAGCAGCGGGGGGTTAAGGTATCATCAGAATCATCTAATATAGCAGCGGGGGTGTTAAGGTGTCATCAGAATCATCTAATATAGCAGCGGGGGGGTTAAGGTGTCATCAGAATCATCTAATATAGTAGCGGGGGTGTTAAGGTGTCATCAGAATCTTCTAATATAGCAGCGGGGGGGTTAAGCTGTCATCAGAATCATCTAATATAGCAGCGGGGGGGTTAAGGTGTCATCAGAATCATCAGAATCATCTAATATAGTAGCGGGGGTGTTAAGGTGTCATCAGAATCATCTAATATAGTAGCGGGGGTGTTAAGGTGTCATCAGAATCATCTAATATAGCAGTGGGGGGGTTAAGGTGTCATCAGAATCATCAGAATCATCTAATATAGTAGCGGGGGGTTAAGGTGTCATCAGAATCATCTAATATAGTAGCGGGGGGTTAAGGTGTCATCAGAATCATCTAATATAGCAGCGGGGGTGTTAAGGTATCATCAGAATCATCTAATATAGTAGCGGGGGTGTTAAGGTGTCATCAGAATCATCTAATATAGTAGCGGGGGGTTAAGGTGTCATCAGAATCATCTAATATAGTAGCGGGGGGTTAAGGTGTCATCAGAATCATCTAATATAGTAGCGGGGGGTTAAGGTGTCATCAGAATCATCTAATATAGTAGCGGGGGGTTAAGGTGTCATCAGAATCATCTAATATAGCAGCGGGGGTGTTAAGGTATCATCAGAATCATCTAATATAGCAGCGGGGGTGTTAAGGTGTCATCAGAATCATCTAATATAGCAGTGGGGGGGTTAAGGTGTCATCAGAATCATCTAATATAGCAGCGGGGGGGTTAAGGTGTCATCAGAATCATCTAATATAGTAGCGGGGGTGTTAAGGTGTCATCAGAATCATCTAATATAGTAGCGGGGGTGTTAAGGTGTCATCAGAATCATCAGAATCATCTAATATAGCAGCGGGGGGGTTAAGGTATCATCAGAATCATCTAATATAGTAGCGGGGGTGTTAAGGTATCATCAGAATCATCAGACTCATCTAATATAGCAGCGGGGGGGGAGTTAAGGTGTCATCAGAATCATCTAATATAGCAGCGGGGGTGTTAAGGTGTCATCAGAATCATCTAATATAGCAGTGGGGGGTGTTAAGGTGTCATCAGAATCATCTAATATAGCAGCGGGGGTGTTAAGGTATCATCAGAATCATCTAATATAGTAGCGGGGGTGTTAAGGTGTCATCAGAATCATCTAATATAGCAGTGGGGGGGGTTAAGGTGTCATCAGAATCATCTAATATAGTAGCGGGGGTGTTAAGGTGTCATCAGAATCATCTAATATAGTAGCGGGGGTGTTAAGGTGTCATCAGAATCATCAGAATCATCTAATATAGCAGTGGGGGGGGTTAAGGTATCATCAGAATCATCTAATATAGTAGCGGGGGTGTTAAGGTATCATCAGAATCATCAGACTCATCTAATATAGCAGCGGGGGGGGAGTTAAGGTGTCATCAGAATCATCTAATATAGCAGTGGGGGGGTTAAGGTATCATCAGAATCATCTAATATAGTAGCGGGGGTGTTAAGGTGTCATCAGAATCATCTAATATAGTAGCGGGGGTGTTAAGGTGTCATCAGAATCATCTAATATAGTAGCGGGGGTGTTAAGGTGTCATCAGAATCATCTAATATAGTAGCGGGGGTGTTAAGGTGTCATCAGAATCATCTAATATAGCAGCGGGGGGGTTAAGGTGTCATCAGACTCATCTAATATAGCAGCGGGGGGGGGAGTTAAGGTGTCATCAGAATCATCTAATATAGTAGCGGGGGTGTTAAGGTGTCATCAGAATCATCTAATATAGTAGCGGGGGTGTTAAGGTGTCATCAGAATCATCTAATATAGTAGCGGGGGTGTTAAGGTGTCATCAGAATCATCTAATATAGTAGCGGGGGTGTTAAGGTGTCATCAGAATCATCTAATATAGCAGCGGGGGGGTTAAGGTGTCATCAGACTCATCTAATATAGCAGCGGGGGGGGGAGTTAAGGTGTCATCAGAATCATCTAATATAGTAGCGGGGGTGTTAAGGTGTCATCAGAATCATCAGAATCATCTAATATAGCAGTGGGGGGGGTTAAGGTATCATCAGAATCATCTAATATAGTAGCGGGGGTGTTAAGGTGTCATCAGAATCATCTAATATAGCAGCGGGGGTGTTAAGGTATCATCAGAATCATCTAATATAGCAGCGGGGGGTTAAGGTATCATCAGAATCATCTAATATAGTAGCGGGGGTGTTAAGGTGTCATCAGAATCATCTAATATAGTAGCGGGGGTGTTAAGGTGTCATCAGAATCATCTAATATAGTAGCGGGGGGTTAAGGTGTCATCAGAATCATCTAATATAGCAGCGGGGGTGTTAAGGTATCATCAGAATCATCTAATATAGCAGCGGGGGTGTTAAGGTGTCATCAGAATCATCTAATATAGCAGTGGGGGGGTTAAGGTGTCATCAGAATCATCTAATATAGCAGCGGGGGGGTTAAGGTGTCATCAGAATCATCTAATATAGTAGCGGGGGTGTTAAGGTGTCATCAGAATCATCTAATATAGTAGCGGGGGTGTTAAGGTGTCATCAGAATCATCAGAATCATCTAATATAGCAGCGGGGGGGTTAAGGTATCATCAGAATCATCTAATATAGTAGCGGGGGTGTTAAGGTATCATCAGAATCATCAGACTCATCTAATAT
Organism: Salmo salar; assembly: GCF_965601325.2. NCBI lineage: Eukaryota > Metazoa > Chordata > Actinopteri > Salmoniformes > Salmonidae > Salmo > Salmo salar. Next base: position 97,893,704 of record NC_138305.1, on the reverse strand, counting down.
AGCAGCGGGGGGGGAGTTAAGGTGTCATCAGAATCATCTAATATAGCAGCGGGGGTGTTAAGGTGTCATCAGAATCATCTAATATAGCAGTGGGGGGTGTTAAGGTGTCATCAGAATCATCTAATATAGCAGCGGGGGTGTTAAGGTATCATCAGAATCATCTAATATAGTAGCGGGGGTGTTAAGGTGTCATCAGAATCATCTAATATAGCAGTGGGGGGGGTTAAGGTGTCATCAGAATCATCTAATATAGTAGCGGGGGTGTTAAGGTGTCATCAGAATCATCTAATATAGTAGCGGGGGTGTTAAGGTGTCATCAGAATCATCAGAATCATCTAATATAGCAGTGGGGGGGGTTAAGGTATCATCAGAATCATCTAATATAGTAGCGGGGGTGTTAAGGTATCATCAGAATCATCAGACTCATCTAATATAGCAGCGGGGGGGGAGTTAAGGTGTCATCAGAATCATCTAATATAGCAGTGGGGGGGTTAAGGTGTCATCAGAATCATCAGAATCATCTAATATAGTAGCGGGGGTGTTAAGGTATCATCAGAATCATCAGACTCATCTAATATAGCAGCGGGGGGGGAGTTAAGGTGTCATCAGACTCATCTAATATAGCAGCGGGGGGGGAGTTAAGGTGTCATCAGAATCATCTAATATAGCAGTGGGGGGGGTTAAGGTATCATCAGAATCATCTAATATAGTAGCGGGGGTGTTAAGGTGTCATCAGAATCATCTAATATAGTAGCGGGGGTGTTAAGGTGTCATCAGAATCATCTAATATAGTAGCGGGGGTGTTAAGGTGTCATCAGAATCATCTAATATAGCAGCGGGGGGGTTAAGGTGTCATCAGACTCATCTAATATAGCAGCGGGGGGGGAGTTAAGGTGTCATCAGAATCATCTAATATAGTAGCGGGGGTGTTAAGGTGTCATCAGAATCATCAGAATCATCTAATATAGTAGCGGGGGGTTAAGGTATCATCAGAATCATCTAATATAGTAGCGGGGGTGTTAAGGTGTCATCAGAATCATCTAATATAGCAGTGGGGGGGGTTAAGGTATCATCAGAATCATCTAATATAGTAGCGGGGGTGTTAAGGTGTCATCAGAATCATCTAATATAGCAGCGGGGGTGTTAAGGTATCATCAGAATCATCTAATATAGCAGCGGGGGGTTAAGGTATCATCAGAATCATCTAATATAGTAGCGGGGGTGTTAAGGTGTCATCAGAATCATCTAATATAGTAGCGGGGGTGTTAAGGTGTCATCTGAATCATCAGAATCATCTAATATAGCAGCGGGGGGGTTAAGGTGTCATCAGAATCATCTAATATAGCAGCGGGGGTGTTAAGGTGTCATCAGAATCATCTAATATAGCAGCGGGGGTGTTAAGGTGTCATCAGAATCATCTAATATAGCAGCGGGGGTGTTAAGGTGTCATCAGAATCATCTAATATAGCAGCGGGGGTGTTAAGGTGTCATCAGAATCATCTAATATAGTAGCGGGGGTGTTAAGGTGTCATCAGAATCATCTAATATAGCAGCGGGGGTGTTAAGGTGTCATCAGAATCATCAGAATCATCTAATATAGCAGCGGGGGGTTAAGGTGTCATCAGAATCATCTAATATAGTAGCGGGGGAGTTAAGGTGTCATCAGAATCATCAGAATCATCTAATATAGCAGCGGGGGGGTTAAGGTGTCATCAGAATCATCTAATATAGCAGCGGGGGTGTTAAGGTGTCATCAGAATCATCTAATATAGCAGCGGGGGGGTTAAGGTGTCATCAGAATCATCTAATATAGCAGTGGGGGGGGTTAAGGTGTCATCAGACTCATCTAATATAGCAGCGGGGGGGTTAAGGTGTCATCAGAATCATCTAATATAGCAGCGGGGGTGTTAAGGTGTCATCAGAATCATCAGAATCATCTAATATAGCAGTGGGGGGGGTTAAGGTGTCATCAGACTCATCTAATATAGCAGCGGGGGGGTTAAGGTGTCATCAGAATCATCTAATATAGTAGCGGGGGTGTTAAGGTGTCATCAGAATCATCAGAATCATCTAATATAGCAGCGGGGGGGTTAAGGTGTCATCAGAATCATCTAATATAGTAGCGGGGGGGTTAAGGTATCATCAGAATCATCAGAATCATCTAATATAGCAGCGGGGGGTTAAGGTATCATCAGAATCATCTAATATAGCAGCGGGGGGGTTAAGGTGTCATCAGAATCATCAGAATCATCTAATATAGCAGCGGGGGGGTTAAGGTGTTTACCTTTAATCATCAGAATCATCTAATATAGCAGCAGGGGGGTTAAGGTGTTTACCTTTAATCATCAGAATCATCTAATATAGCAGCAGGGGGGTTAACGTGTTTACCTTTAATCATCAGAATCATCTAATATAGCAGCAGGGGGGTTAAGGTGTTTACCTTTAATCATCAGAATCATCTAATATAGCAGCAGGGGGGTTAAGGTTTTTACCTTTAATCATCAGAATCATCTAATATAGCAGCGGGGGGTTAAGGTGTTTACCTTTAATCATCATAATCATCTAATATAGCAGCAGGGGGGTTGAGGTGTTTACCTTTAATCATCAGAATCATCTAATATAGCAGCGGGGGGTTAAGGTGTTTACCTTTAATCATCAGAATCATCTAATATAGCAGCAGGGGGGTTAAGGTGTTTACCTTTAATCATCAGAATCATCTAATATAGCAGCAGGGGGGTTGAGGTGTTTACCTTTAATCATCAGAATCATCTAATATAGCAGCAGGGGGGTTAACGTGTTTACCTTTAATCATCAGAATCATCTAATATAGCAGCAGGGGGGTTAAGGTGTTTACCTTTAATCATCAGAATCATCTAATATAGCAGCAGGGGGGTTAAGGTTTTTACCTTTAATCATCAGAATCATCTAATATAGCAGCGGGGGGTTAAGGTGTTTACCTTTAATCATCATAATCATCTAATATAGCAGCAGGGGGGTTGAGGTGTTTACCTTTAATCATCAGAATCATCTAATATAGCAGCGGGGGGTTAAGGTGTTTACCTTTAATCATCAGAATCATCTAATATAGCAGCAGGGGGGTTAAGGTGTTTACCTTTAATCATCAGAATCATCTAATATAGCAGCAGGGGGGTTAAGGTGTTTACCTTTAATCATCAGAATCATCTAATATAGCAGCAGGGGGGTTAAGGTGTTTACCTTTAATCATCAGAATCATCTAATATAGCAGCAGGGGTGTTAAGGTGTTTACCTTTAATCATCAGAATCATCTAATATAGCAGCAGGGGGGTTAACGTGTTTACCTTTAATCATCAGAATCATCTAATATAGCAGCAGGGGGGTTAAGGTGTTTACCTTTAATCATCAGAATCATCTAATATAGCAGCAGGGGGGTTAAGGTTTTTACCTTTAATCATCAGAATCATCTAATATAGCAGCGGGGGGTTAAGGTGTTTACCTTTAATCATCATAATCATCTAATATAGCAGCAGGGGGGTTGAGGTGTTTACCTTTAATCATCAGAATCATCTAATATAGCAGCAGGGGTGTTAAGGTGTTTACCTTTAATCATCAGAATCATCTAATATAGCAGCAGGGGGGTTAACGTGTTTACCTTTAATCATCAGAATCATCTAATATAGCAGCAGGGGGGTTAAGGTGTTTACCTTTAATCATCAGAATCATCTAATATAGCAGCAGGGGGGTTAAGGTTTTTACCTTTAATCATCAGAATCATCTAATATAGCAGCGGGGGGTTAAGGTGTTTACCTTTAATCATCATAATCATCTAATATAGCAGCAGGGGGGTTGAGGTGTTTACCTTTAATCATCAGAATCATCTAATATAGCAGCAGGGAGGTTAAGGTGTTTACCTTTAATCATCAGAATCATCTAATATAGCAGCAGGGGGGGTTAAGGTGTTTACCTTTAATCATCAGAATCATCTAATATAGCAGCGGGGGGGTTAACGTGTTTACCTTTAATCATCAGAATCATCTAATATAGCAGCAGGGGGGTTAAGGTGTTTACCTTTAATCATCAGAATCATCTAATATAGCAGCAGGGGGGTTAAGGTGTTTACCTTTAATCATCAGAATCATCTAATATAGCAGCAGGGGGGTTAACGTGTTTACCTTTAATCATCAGAATCATCTAATATAGCAGCAGGGGGGTTAAGGTGTTTACCTTTAATCATCAGAATCATCTAATATAGCAGCAGGGGGGTTAAGGTTTTTACCTATAATCATCAGAATCATCTAATATAGCAGCAGGGGGGTTAAGGTGTTTACCTTTAATCATCAGAATCATCTAATATAGCAGCAGGGGGGTTAAGGTGTTTACCTTTAATCATCAGAATCATCTAATATAGCAGCAGGGGTGTTAAGGTGTTTACCTTTAATCATCAGAATCATCTAATATAGCAGCAGGGGGGTTAAGGTGTTTACCTTTAATCATCAGAATCATCTAATATAGCAGCAGGGGGGTTAACGTGTTTACCTTTAATCATCAGAATCATCTAATATAGCAGCAGGGGGGTTAAGGTGTTTACCTTTAATCATCAGAATCATCTAATATAGCAGCAGGGGGGTTAAGGTTTTTACCTTTAATCATCAGAATCATCTAATATAGCAGCGGGGGGTTAAGGTGTTTACCTTTAATCATCATAATCATCTAATATAGCAGCAGGGGGGTTGAGGTGTTTACCTTTAATCATCAGAATCATCTAATATAGCAGCGGGGGGTTAAGGTGTTTACCTTTAATCATCAGAATCATCTAATATAGCAGCAGGGGGGTTAAGGTGTTTACCTTTAATCATCAGAATCATCTAATATAGCAGCAGGGGGGTTAAGGTGTTTACCTTTAATCATCAGAATCATCTAATATAGCAGCAAGGGGGTTAAGGTGTTTACCTTTAATCATCAGAATCATCTAATATAGCAGCAGGGGTGTTAAGGTGTTTACCTTTAATCATCAGAATCATCTAATATAGCAGCAGGGGGGTTAAGGTGTTTACCTTTAATCATCAGAATCATCTAATATAGCAGCAGGGGGGTTAAGGTGTTTACCTTTAATCATCAGAATCATCTAATATAGCAGCAGGGGTGTTAAGGTGTTTATCTTTAATCATCAGAATCATCTAATATAGCAGCAGGGGGGTTAAGGTGTTTACCTTTAATCATCAGAATCATCTAATATAGCAGCAATATAATATCAGAGAAGGTAGAGATGAATGCTTCCACACACAGTGTCCTTCAAACTACAGTACATTATAGGCCTATCCAGTTGCTTTTATTAACAGATGCAGTCTAGAGAGGAGAGTGATAAACTGAGAGAGGCAGGGGTTCTATCAATTATATGATTGCTATAATTAACGATAATTAAATACAGATCAATAAAGAGGGACTGGGGATTAGAATAAGGTCCATAGCTGCTTTACAAGGAACCACTAAATAGCTGCTTTACAAGGAACCACTAAATTGCCCCATATAGTCAACCCCAATAACACGTTGCCATGGAAACCCCCAGGGACAGGGGGGGGGGGGGGGGGTCCAAGGGCGGTTGTTGGTGTATGGGGAGGGGGTTAAAGAGACAAAGCAGTATTTTGATTTGCACAGGCACCACCTTTCCAATCCTACTAGTAGTGATTAGGTAAATTACTGTGCTACCATGCTGCAGACCAGACCAGCAGCATGGTAGCACCAGACCAGCAGCATGGTAGCACCAGACTAGATCAGTAGCATGGTAGCACCAGACTAGATCAGTAGCATGGTAGAACCAGACCAGTCCAGTAGCATGGTAGCACCACACCAGTCCAGTAGCATGGTAGCACCAGACCAGACCAGCAGCATGGAAACACCAGACCAGTAGCATGGTAACACCAGACCAGACCAGCAGCATGGTAACACCAGACCAGCAGCATGGTAACACCAGACCAGCAGCATGGTAACACCAGACCAGCAGCATGGTAGCAGCAGACCAGAACAGCAGCATGGTAACACCAGACCAAACCAGCAGCATGGTAGCACTAGATCAGACCAGCAGCATGGTAACACCAGACCAGCAGCATGGTAGCAGCAGACCAGACCAGCAGCATGGTAACACCAGACCAAACCAGCAGCATGGTAGCACTAGATCAGACCAGCAGCAAGGTAACACCAGACCAGCAGCATGGTAGCACCAGACCAGACAAGCAGCATGGTAGCACCAGACCAGACCAGCAGCATGGTAACACCAGACCAGTAGCATGGTAACACCAGACCAGTCCAGTAGCATGGTAACACCAGACCAGACCAGCAGCATGGTAGCACCAGACCAGACCAGCAGCATGGTAACACCAGACCAAACCAGCAGCATGGTAGCACTAGATCAGACCAGCAGCATGGTAACACCAGACCAAACCAGCAGCATGGTAGCACTAGATCAGACCAGCAGCATGGTAACACCAGACCAGCAGTATGGTAGCACTAGATCAGACCAGCAGCATGGTAACACCAGACCAGCAGTATGGTAGAACTAGATCAGACCAGCAGCATGGTAACACCAGACCAGCAGTATGGTAGCACTAGATCAGACCAGCAGCATGGTAACACCAGACCAAACCAGCAGCATGGTAGCTCTAGATCAGACCAGCAGCATGGTAACACCAGACCAAACCAGGAGCATGGTAGCACTGGATCAGACCAGCAGCATGGTAACACCAGACCAAACCAGCAGCATGGTAGCACTAGACCAGACCAGCAGCATGGTAACACCAGACCAAACCAGCAGCATGGTAACACCAGATCAGACCAGCAGCATGGTAACACCAGACCAAACCAGGAGCATGGTAGCACTAGATCAGACCAGCAGAATGGTAACACCAGACCAAACCAGCAGTATGGTAGCACTAGATCAGACCAGCAGCATGGTAACACCAGACCAGCAGTATGGTAGCACTAGACCAGACCAGCAGCATGGTAACACCAGCCCAGCAGCATGGTAACACCAGACCAGCAGTATGGTAGCACTAGATCAGACCAGCAGCATGGTAACACTAGACCAGCAGTATGGTAGCACTAGATCAGACCAGCAGCATGGTAGAACTAGATCAGACCAGCAGCATGGTAACACCAGACCAAACCAGCAGCATGGTAGCACTAGACCAGACCAGCAGCATGGTAACACCAGACCAAACCAGCAGCATGGTAGCACTAGATCAGACCATCAGCATGGTAACACCAGACCAGCAGTATGGTAGCACTAGATCAGACTAGCAGCATGGTAACACCAGACCAACCCAGCAGCATGGTAGCACTAGACCAGACCAACAGCATGGTAACACCAGTCCAAACCAGCTGCATGGTAGCACTAGACCAGCAGTATGGTAGCACTAGATCAGACCAGCAGCATGGTAGCACTAGATCAGACCAGCAGCATGGTAACACCAGACCAAACCAGCAGCATGGTAGCACTAGACCAGACCAGCAGCATGGTAACACCAGACCAAACCAGCAGCATGGTAGCACTAGATCAGACCAGCAGCATGGTAACACCAGACCAGCAGTATGGTAGCACTAGATCAGACCAGCAGCATGGTAACACCAGACCAAACCAGCAGCATGGTAGCACTAGACCAGACCAGCAGCATGGTAACACCAGACCAGCAGTATGGTAGCACTAGACCAGACCAGCAGCATGGTAACACCAGACCAGCAGCATGGTAGCACTAGATCAGACCAGCAGCATGGTAACACCAGACCAGCACTATGGTAGCAATAGATCAGACCAGCAGCATGGTAACACCAGACCAAACCAGCAGCATGGTAGCACTAGATCAGACCAGCAGCATGGTAACACCAGACTAAACCAGCAGTATGGTAGCACTAGATCAGACCAGCAGCATGGTAACACCAGACCAGCAGTATGGTAGCACTAGATCAGACCAGCAGCATGGTAACACCAGACCAGCAGTATGGTAACACCAGACCAGCAGTATGGTAGCACTAGATCAGACCAGCAGCATGGTAACACCAGACCAAAGCAGCAGCATGGTAGCACTAGACCAGACCAGCAGCATGGTAACACCAGACCAGCAGTATGGTAGCACTAGATCAGACCAGCAGCATGGTAACACCAGACCAAACCAGCAGCATGGTAGCACTAGACCAGACCAGCAGCATGGTAACACCAGACCAGCAGTATGGTAGCACTAGATCAGACCAGCAGCATGGTAACACCAGACCAAACCAGCAGCATGGTAGCACTAGATCAGACCAGCAGCATGGTAACACCAGACTAAACCAGCAGTATGGTAGCACTAGATCAGACCAGCAGCATGGTAACACCAGACCAGCAGTATGGTAGCACTAGATCAGACCAGCAGCATGGTAACACCAGACCAGCAGTATGGTAACACCAGACCAGCAGTATGGTAGCACTAGATCAGACCAGCAGCATGGTAACACCAGACCAAACCAGCAGCATGGTAGCACTAGACCAGACCAGCAGCATGGTAACACCAGACCAGCAGTATGGTAGCACTAGATCAGACCAGCAGCATGGTAACACCAGACCAAACCAGCAGCATGGTAGCACTAGACCAGACCAGCAGCATGGTAACACCAGACCAGCAGCATGGTAGCATTAGATCAGACCAGCAGAATGGTAACACCAGACCAAACCAGTAGTATGGTAGCATTAGATCAGACCAGCAGCATGGTAACACCAGACCAGCAGTATGGTAGCACTAGACCAGACCAGCAGCATGGTAACACCAGACCAGCAGCATGGTAGCACTAGATCAGACCAGCAGCATGGTAACACCAGACCAGCAGTATGGTAGCACTAGATCAGACCAGCAGCATGGTAACACCAGACCAAACCAGCAGCATGGTAGCACTAGACCAGACCAGCAGCATGGTAGCACTAGACCAGACCAGCAGCATGGTAACACCAGACCAAACCAGCAGCATGGTAGTACTAGACCAGCAGTATGGTAGCACTAGATCAGACCAGCAGTATGGAAGCACTAGATCAGACCAGCAGCATGGTAACACGAGACCAAACCAGCAGCATGGTAACACCAGACCAAACCAGCAGCATGGTAACACCAGACCAAACCAGCAGCATGGTAGCACTAGATCAGACCAGCAGCATGGTAACACCAGACCAAACCAGCAGTATGGTAGCACTAGATCAGACCAGCAGCATGGTAACACCAGACCAAACCAGCAGCATGGTAGCACTAGATCAGACCAGCAGCATGGTAACACCAGACCAAACCAGCAGCATGGTAGCACTAGATCAGACCAGCAGCATGGTAACACCAGACCAGCAGTATGATAGCACTAGATCAGACCAGCAGCATGGTAAAACCAGACCAGCAGTATGGTAGCACTAGATCAGACCAGCAGCATGGTAGCACCAGACCAAACCAGCAGCATGGTAGCACTAGACCAGACCAGCAGCATGGTAACACCAGACCAAACCAGCAGCATGGTAGCACTAGATCAGACCAGCAGCATGGTAGCACCAGACCAAACCAGCAGCATGGTAGCACTAGATCAGACCAGCAGAATGGTAACACCAGACCAAACCAACAGTATGGTAGCACTAGATCAGACCAGCAGCATGGTAACACCAGACCAGCAGTATGGTAGCACTAGACCAGACCAGCAGCATGGTAACACCAGACCAGCAGCATGGTAGCACTAGATCAGACCAGCAGCATGGTAACACCAGACCAGCAGTATGGTAGCACTAGATCAGACCAGCAGCATGGTAACACCAGACCAAACCAGCAGCATGGTAGCACCAGACCAGCAGCATGGTAACACCAGACCAGCAGTATGGTAGCACTAGATCAGACCAGCAGAATGGTAACACCAGGCCAAACCAGCAGCATGGTAGCACTAGACCAGACCAGTAGCATGGTAACACCAGACCAGCAGTATGGTAGCACTAGATCAGACCAGCAGCATGGTAGCACTAGATCAGACCAGCAGCATGGTAACACCAGACCAGCAGCATGGTAGCACTAGATCAGACCAGCAGCATGGTAACACCAGACCAGCAGCATGGTAGCACTAGATCAGACCAGCAGCATGGTAACACCAGACCAGCAGCATGGTAGCACTAGATCAGACCAGCAGCATGGTAACACCAGACCAGCAGTATGGTAGCACTAGATCAGACCAGCAGCATGGTAACACCAGACCAAACCAGCAGCATGGTAACACTAGACCAGACCAGCAGCATGGTAAGACCAGACCAGCAGTATGGTAGCACTAGATCAGACCAGCAGCATGGTAACACCAGACCAAACCAGTAGTATGGTAGCACTAGACCAGACCAGCAGCATGGTAACACCAGACCAAACCAGCAGCATGGTAGCACTAGATCAGACCAGCAGCATGGTAACACCAGACCAACCCAGCAGTATGGTAGCACTAGATCAGACCAGCAGCATGGTAACACCAGGCCAAACCAGCAGCATGGTAGTACTAGATCAGACCAGCAGCATGGTAACACCAGACCAAACCAGCAGCATGGTAGCACTAGACCAGACCAGCAGCATGGTAACACCAGACCAGCAGTATGGTAGCACTAGATAAGACCAGCAGCATGGTAACACCAGACCAGCAGTATGGTAGCACTAGATCAGACTAGCAGCATGGTAACACCAGACCAAACCAGCAGCATGGTAGCACTAGACCAGACCAACAGCATGGTAACACCAGTCCAAACCAGCTGCATGGTAGCACTAGACCAGACCAGCAGCTTGGTAGCACTAGATCAGACCAGCAGCATGGTAACACCAGACCAAACCAGCAGCATGGTAGCACTAGACCAGACCAGCAGCTTGGTAACACCAGACCAAACCAGCAGCATGGTAGCACTAGATCAGACCAGCAGCATGGTAACACCAGACCAGCAGTATGGTAGCACTAGATCAGACCAGCAGCATGGTAACACTAGACCAAACCAGCAGCATGGTAGCACTAGACCAGACCAGCAGCATGGTAACACCAGACCAGCAGTATGGTAGCACTAGACCAGACCAGCAGCATGGTAACACCAGACCAGCAGCATGGTAGCACTAGATCAGACCAGCAGCATGGTAACACCAGACCAGCACTATGGTAGCAATAGATCAGACCAGCAGCATGGTAACACCAGACCAAACCAGCAGCATGGTAGCACTAGATCAGACCAGCAGCATGGTAACACCAGACTAAACCAGCAGTATGGTAGCACTAGATCAGACCAGCAGCATGGTAACACCAGACCAGCAGTATGGTAGCACTAGATCAGACCAGCAGCATGGTAACACCAGACCAGCAGTATGGTAACACCAGACCAGCAGTATGGTAGCACTAGATCAGACCAGCAGCATGGTAACACCAGACCAAAGCAGCAGCATGGTAGCACTAGACCAGACCAGCAGCATGGTAACACCAGACCAGCAGTATGGTAGCACTAGATCAGACCAGCAGCATGGTAACACCAGACCAAACCAGCAGCATGGTAGCACTAGACCAGACCAGCAGCATGGTAACACCAGACCAGCAGTATGGTAGCACTAGATCAGACCAGCAGCATGGTAACACCAGACCAAACCAGCAGCATGGTAGCACTAGACCAGACCAGTAGCATGGTAACACCAGACCAGCAGCATGGTAGCATTAGATCAGACCAGCAGAATGGTAACACCAGACCAAACCAGTAGTATGGTAGCACTAGATCAGACCAGCAGCATGGTAACACCAGACCAGCAGTATGGTAGCACTAGACCAGACCAGCAGCATGGTAACACCAGACCAGCAGCATGGTAGCACTAGATCAGACCAGCAGCATGGTAACACCAGACCAGCAGTATGGTAGCACTAGATCAGACCAGCAGCATGGTAACACCAGACGAAACCAGCAGCATGGTAGCACTAGACCAGACCAGCAGCATGGTAACACCAGCCCAGCAGTATGGTAGCACTAGATCAGACCAGCAGCATGGTAACACCAGACCAAACCAGCAGCATGGTAGCACTAGACCAGACCAGCAGCATGGTAACACCAGAACAGCAGTATGGTAGCACTAGATCAGACCAGCAGCATGGTAACACCAGACCAAAAAAGCAGCATGGTAGCACAAGATCAGACCAGCAGCATGGTAACACCAGACCAAACCAGCAGCATGGTAGCACTAGACCAGACCAGCAGCATGGTAACACCAGACCAGCAGTATGGTAGCACAAGATCAGACCAGCAGCATGGTAGCACTAGATCAGACCAGCAGCATGGTAACACCAGACCAAACCAGCAGCATGGTAGCACTAGATCAGACCAGCAGCATGGTAACACCAGACCAAACCAGCAGCATGGTAGCACTAGACCAGACCAGCAGCATGGTAACACCAGACCAGCAGTATGGTAGCACTAGATCAGACCAGCAGCATGGTAACACCAGACCAAACCAGCAGCATGGTAGCACTAGACCAGAACAGCAGCATGGTAACACCAGACCAGCAGTATAGTAGCACTAGATCAGACCAGCAGCATGGTAACACCAGACCAAACCAGCAGTATGGGAGCACTAGATCAGACCAGCAGCATGGTAACACCAGACCAAACCAGCAGCATGGTAGCACTAGATCAGACCAGCAGCATGGTAACACCAGACCAAACCAGCAGAATGGTAGCACTAGATCAGACCACCAGCATGGTAACACCAGACCAAACCAGCAGCATGGTAGCACTAGATCAGACCAGCAGCATTAAACACCAGACCAAACCAGCAGCATGGTAGCACTAGACCAGACCAGCAGCATGGTAACACCAGACCAGCAGTATGGTAGCACTAGATCAGACCAGCAGCATGGTAACACCAGACCAGCAGTATGGTAGCACTAGATCAGACCAGCAGCATGGTAACACCAGACCAAACCAGCAGCATGGTAGCACTAGACCAGACCAGCAGCATGGTAACACCAGTCCAAACCAGCTGCATGGTAGCACTAGACCAGCAGTATGGTAGCACTAGATCAGACCAGCAGCATGGTAGCACTAGATCAGACCAGCAGCTTGGTAACACCAGACCAAACCAGCAGCATGGTAGCACTAGACCAGACCAGCAGCATGGTAACACCAGACCAAACCAGCAGCATGGTAGCACTAGATCAGACCAGCAGCATGGTAACACCAGACCAGCAGTATGGTAGCACTAGATCAGACCAGCAGCATGGTAACACCAGACCAAACCAGCAGCATGGTAGCACTAGACCAGACCAGCAGCATGGTAACACCAGACCAGCAGCATGGTAGCACTAGATCAGACCAGCAGCATGGTAACACCAGACCAGCAGCATGGTAGCACTAGATCAGACCAGCAGCATGGTAACACCAGACCAGCAGTATGGTAGCACTAGATCAGACCAGCAGCATGGTAACACCAGACCAGCAGCATGGTAGCACTAGATCAGACCAGCAGCATGGTAACACCAGACCAGCAGTATGGTAGCACTAGATCAGACCAGCAGCATGGTAACACCAGACAAGCAGTATGGTAGCACTAGATCAGACCAGCAGCATGGTAACACCAGACCAGCAGTATGGTAGCACTAGATCAGACCAGCAGCATGGTAACACCAGACCAAACCAGCAGCATGGTAGCACTAGACCAGACCAGCAGCATGGTAACACCAGACCAGCAGCATGGTAGCACTAGATCAGACCAGCAGAATGGTAACACCAGACCAAACCAGTAGTATGGTAGCACTAGATCAGACCAGCAGCATGGTAACACCAGACCAGCAGTATGGTAGCACTAGACCAGACCAGCAGCATGGTAACACCAGACCAGCAGCATGGTAGCACTAGATCAGACCAGCAGCATGGTAACACCAGACCAGCAGTATGGTAGCACTAGATCAGACCAGCAGCATGGTAACACCAGACCAAACCAGCAGCATGGTAGCACTAGACCAGACCAGCAGCATGGTAACACCAGACCAGCAGTATGGTAGCACTAGATCAGACCAGCAGCATGGTAACACCAGACCAAACCAGCAGCATGGTAGCACTAGACCAGACCAGCAGCATGGTAACACCAGACCAGCAGTATGGTAGCACTAGATCAGACCAGCAGCATGGTAACACCAGACCAGCAGTATGGTAGCACTAGATCAGACCAGCAGCATGGTAACACCAGACCAAACCAGCAGCATGGTAGCACTAGACCAGACCAGCAGCATGGTAACACCAGACCAGCAGCATGGTAGCACTAGATCAGACCAGCAGCATGGTAACACCAGACCAGCAGCATGGTAGCACTAGATCAGACCAGCAGCATGGTAACACCAGACCAGCAGTATGGTAGCACTAGATCAGACCAGCAGCATGGTAACACAAGACAAGCAGTATGGTAGCACTAGATCAGACCAGCAGCATGGTAACACCAGACCAGCAGTATGGTAGCACTAGATCAGACCAGCAGCATGGTAACACCAGACCAAACCAGCAGCATGGTAGCACTAGACCAGACCAGCAGCATGGTAACACCAGACCAGCAGCATGGTAGCACTAGATCAGACCAGCAGAATGGTAACACCAGACCAAACCAGTAGTATGGTAGCACTAGATCAGACCAGCAGCATGGTAACACCAGACCAGCAGTATGGTAGCACTAGACCAGACCAGCAGCATGGTAACACCAGACCAGCAGCATGGTAGCACTAGATCAGACCAGCAGCATGGTAACACCAGACCAGCAGTATGGTAGCACTAGATCAGACCAGCAGCATGGTAACACCAGACCAAACCAGCAGCATGGTAGCACTAGACCAGACCAGCAGCATGGTAACACCAGACCAGCAGTATGGTAGCACTAGATCAGACCAGCAGCATGGTAACACCAGACCAAACCAGCAGCATGGTAGCACTAGACCAGACCAGCAGCATGGTAACACCAGACCAGCAGTATGGTAGCACTAGATCAGACCAGCAGCATGGTAACACCAGACCAAAACAGCAGCATGGTAGCACAAGATCAGACCACCAGCATCGCAACACCAGACCAAACCAGCAGCATGGTAGCACTAGACCAGACCAGCAGCATGGTAACACCAGACCAGCAGTATGGTAGCACTAGATCAGACCAGCAGCATGGTAGCACTAGATCAGACCAGCAGCATGGTAACACCAGACCAAACTCGCAGCATGGTAGCACTAGATCAGACCAGCAGCATGGTAACACCAGACCAAACCAGCAGCATGGTAGCACTAGACCAGACCAGCAGCATGGTAACACCAGACCAGCAGTATGGTAGCACTAGATCAGACCAGCAGCATGGTAACACCAGACCAAACCAGCAGCATGGTAGCACTAGACCAGACCAGCAGCATGGTAACACCAGACCAGCAGTATAGTAGCACTAGATCAGACCAGCAGCATGGTAACACCAGACCAAACCAGCAGCATGGTAGCACTAGATCAGACCAGCAGCATGGTAACACCAGACCAAACCAGCAGAATGGTAGCACTAGATCAGACCAGCAGCATGGTAACACCAGACCAAACCAGCAGCATGGTAGCACTAGATCAGACCAGCAGCATTAAACACCAGACCAAACCAGCAGCATGGTAGCACTAGACCAGACCAGCAGCATGGTAACACCAGACCAGCAGTATGGTAGCACTAGATCAGACCAGCAGCATGGTAACACCAGACCAGCAGTATGGTAGCACTAGACCAGACCAGCAGCATGGTAACACCAGACCAAACCAGCAGCATGGTAGCACTAGATAAGACCAGCAGCATGGTAACACCAGACCAAACCAGCAGCATGGTAGCACTAGACCAGACCAGCAGCATGGTAACACCAGTCCAAACCAGCTGCATGGTAGCACTAGACCAGCAGTATGGAAGCGCTAGATCAGACCAGCAGCATGGTAGCACTAGATCAGACCAGCAGCTTGGTAACACCAGACCAAACCAGCAGCATGGTAGCACTAGACCAGACCAGCAGCATGGTAACACCAGACCAAACCAGCAGCATGGTAGCACTAGATCAGACCAGCAGCATGGTAACACCAGACCAGCAGTATGGTAGCACTAGATCAGACCAGCAGCATGGTAACACCAGACCAAACCAGCAGCATGGTAGCACTAGACCAGACCAGCAGCATGGTAACACCAGACCAGCAGCATGGTAGCACTAGATCAGACCAGCAGCATGGTAACACCAGACCAGCAGCATGGTAGCACTAGATCAGACCAGCAGCATGGTAACACCAGACCAGCAGTATGGTAGCACTAGATCAGACCAGCAGCATGGTAACACCAGACCAGCAGCATGGTAGCACTAGATCAGACCAGCAGCATGGTAACACCAGACCAGCAGTATGGTAGCACTAGATCAGACCAGCAGCATGGTAACACCAGACAAGCAGTATGGTAGCACTAGATCAGACCAGCAGCATGGTAACACCAGACCAGCAGTATGGTAGCACTAGATCAGACCAGCAGCATGGTAACACCAGACCAAACCAGCAGCATGGTAGCACTAGATCAGACCAGCAGCATGGTAACACCAGACCAGCAGTATGGTAGCACTAGATCAGACCAGCAGCATGGTAACACCAGACCAGCAGTATGGTAGCACTAGATCAGACCAGCAGCATGGTAACACCAGACCAGCAGCATGGAAGCTCTAGATCAGAACAGCAGCATGGTAACACCAGACAAGCAGTATGGTAGCTCTAGATCAGACCAGCAGCATGGTAACACCAGACCAGCAGCATGGTAACACCAGACCAGCAGTATGGTAGCTCTAGAACAGACCAGCAGCATGGTAACACCAGACCAGCAGCATGGTAACACCAGACCAGCAGCATGGTAACACTAGATCAGACCAGCAGCATAGTAACACCAGACCAAACCAGCAGCATGGTAGCACTAGACCAGACCAGCAGCATGGTAACACCAGACCAAACCAGCAGTATGGTAGCACTAGATCAGACCAGCAGCATGGTAACACCAGACCAAACCAGCAGCATGGTAACACTAGACCAGACCAGCAGCATGGTAAGACCAGACCAGCAGTATGGTAGCACTAGATCAGACCAGCAGCATGGTAACACCAGACCAGCAGTATGGTAGCACTAGATCAGACCAGCAGCATGGTAACACCAGAGAAGCAGTATGGTAGCACTAGATCAGACCAGCAGCATGGTAACACCAGACCAAACCAGCAGCATGGTAGCACTAGATCAGACCAGCAGCATGGTAACACCAGACCAGCAGTATGGTAGCACTAGATCAGACCAGCAGCATGGTAACACCAGACCAGCAGTATGGTAGCACTAGATCAGACCAGCAGCATGGTAACACCAGACCAGCAGCATGGTAGCTCTAGATCAGACCAGCAGCATGGTAACACCAGACAAGCAGTATGGTAGCTCTAGATCAGACCAGCAGCATGGTAACACCAGACCAGCAGCATGGTAACACCAGACCAGCAGTATGGTAGCTCTAGATCAGACCAGCAGCATGGTCACACTAGACCAGCAGCATGGTAACACCAGACCAGCAGCATGGTAACACTAGATCAGACCAGCAGCATAGTAACACCAGACCAAACCAGCAGCATGGTAGCACTAGACCAGACCAGCAGCATGGTAACACCAGACCAGCAGCATGGTAGCACTAGATCAGACCAGCAGCATGGAAACACCAGACCAGCAGTATGGTAGCACTAGATCAGACCAGCAGCATGGTAACACCAGACCAGCAGTATGGTAGCACTAGATCAGACCAGCAGCATGGTAACACCAGACCAGCAGTATGGTAGCACTAGATCAGACCAGCAGCATGGTAACACCAGACCAGCAGTATGGTAGCACTAGATCAGACCAGCAGCATGGTAACACCAGACCAGCAGTATGGTAGCACTAGATCAGACCAGCAGCATGGTAACACCAGACCAAACCAGCAGTATGGTAGCACTAGATCAGACCAGCAGCATGGTAACACCAGACCAAACCAGCAGCATGGTAGCACTAGATCAGACCAGCAGCATGGTAACACCAGACCAGCAGTATGGTAGCACTAGATCAGACCAGCAGCATGGTAACACCAGACCAGACCAGCAGCATGGTAACACCAGACCAGCAGCATGGTAACACCAGACCAAACCAGCAGCATGGTAACACCAGACCAAACCAGCAGCATGGTAGCACTAGATCAGACCAGCAGCATGGTAACACCAGACCAGCAGCATGGTAGCACTAGATCAGACCAGCAGCATGGTAACACCAGACCAGCAGTATGGTAGCACTAGATCAGACCAGCAGCATGGTAACACCAGACCAAACCAGCAGCATGGTAGCACTAGACCAGACCAGCAGCATGGTAACACCAGACCAGCAGTATGTTAGCACTAGATCAGACCAGCAGCATGGTAACACCAGACCAGCAGTATGGTAGCACTAGATCAGACCAGCAGCATGGTAACACCAGACCAGCAGTATGGTAGCACTAGATCAGACCAGCAGAATGGTAACACCAGACCAAACCAGCAGTATGGTAGCACTAGATCAGACCAGCAGCATGGTAACACCAGACCAGCAGTATGGTAGCACTAGACCAGACCAGCAGCATGGTAACACCAGACCAAACCAGCAGCATGGTAGCACTAGATCAGACCAGCAGCATGGTAACACCAGCCAAACCAGCAGCATGGTAGCACTAGATCAGACCAGCAGCATGGTAACACCAGACCAGCAGTATGGTAGCACTAGATCAGACCAGCAGCATGGTAACACCAGACCAGCAGCATGGTAGCTCTAGATCAGACCAGCAGCATGGTAACACCAGACCAGCAGCATGGTAGCTCTAGATCAGACCAGCAGCATGGTAACACCAGACCAGCAGCATGGTAACACCAGACCAGCAGTATGGTAGCTCTAGATCAGACCAGCAGCATGGTCACACTAGACCAGCAGCATGGTAACACCAGACCAGCAGCATGGTAGCACTAGATCAGACCAGCAGCATGGTAACACCAGACCAGCAGTATGGTAGCACTAGATCAGACCAGCAGCATGGTAACACCAGACCAGCAGTATGGTAGCACTAGATTAGACCAGCAGCATGGTAACACCAGACCAGCAGTATGGTAGCACTAGATCAGACCAGCAGCATGGTAACACCAGACCAGCAGTATGGTAGCACTAGATCAGACCAGCAGCATGGTAACACCAGACCAGCAGTATGGTAGCACTAGATCAGACCAGCAGCATGGTAACACCAGACCAAACCAGCAGTATGGTAGCACTAGATCAGACCAGCAGCATGGTAACACCAGACCAAACCAGCAGCATGGTAGCACTAGATCAGACCAGCAGCATGGTAACACCAGACCAGCAGTATGGTAGCACTAGATCAGACCAGCAGCATGGTAACACCAGACCAGACCAGCAGCATGGTAACACCAGACCAGCAGCATGGTAACACCAGACCAAACCAGCAGCATGGTAACACCAGACCAAACCAGCAGCATGGTAGCACTAGACCAGACCAGCAGCATGGTAACACCAGACCAGCAGCATGGTAGCACTAGATCAGACCAGCAGCATGGTAACACCAGACCAGCAGTATGGTAGCACTAGATCAGACCAGCAGCATGGTAACACCAGACCAACCAGCAGCATGGTAGCACTAGATCAGACCAGCAGCATGGTAACACCAGACCAGCAGTATGGTAGCACTAGATCAGACCAGCAGCATGGTAACACCAGACCAGCAGTATGGTAGCACTAGATCAGACCAGCAGCATGGTAACACCAGACCAGCAGTATGGTAGCACTAGATCAGACCAGCAGCATGGTAACACCAGACCAAACCAGCAGTATGGTAGCACTAGATCAGACCAGCAGCATGGTAACACCAGACCAAACCAGCAGCATGGTAGCACTAGACCAGACCAGCAGCATGGTAAGACCAGACCAGCAGCATGGTAGCACTAGATCAGACCAGCAGCATGGTAACACCAGACCAGCAGTATGGTAGCACTAGATCAGACCAGCAGCATGGTAACACCAGACCAAACCAGCAGCATGGTAGCACTAGACCAGATCAGCAGCATGGTAACACCAGACCAGCAGTATGGTAGCACTAGATCAGACCAGCAGCATGGTAACACCAGACCAAACCAGCAGCATGGTAGCACTAGATCAGACCAGCAGCATGGTAACACCAGACCAGCAGTATGGTAGCACTAGATCAGACCAGCAGCATGGTAACACCAGACCAGCAGTATGGTAGCACTAGATCAGACCAGCAGCATGGTAACACCAGACCAGCAGCATGGTAGCTCTAGATCAGACCAGCAGCATGGTAACACCAGACCAGCAGTATGGTAGCTCTAGATCAGACCAGCAGCATGGTAACACCAGACCAGCAGCATGGTAACACCAGACCAGCAGTATGGTAGCTCTAGATCAGACCAGCAGCATGGTAACACCAGACCAGCAGCATGGTAACACCAGACCAGCAGCATGGTAACACTAGATCAGACCAGCAGCATAGTAACACCAGACCAAACCAGCAGCATGGTAGCACTAGACCAGACCAGCAGCATGGTAACACCAGACCAGCAGCATGGTAGCACTAGATCAGACCAGCAGCATGGTAACACCAGACCAGCAGTATGGTAGCACTAGATCAGACCAGCAGCATGGTAACACCAGACCAGCAGTATGGTAGCACTAGATCAGACCAGCAGCATGGTAACACCAGACCAGCAGTATGGTAGCACTAGATCAGACCAGCAGCATGGTAACACCAGACCAAACCAGCAGCATGGTAGCACTAGATCAGACCAGCAGCATGGTAACACCAGACCAGCAGTATGGTAGCACTAGATCAGACCAGCAGCATGGTAACACCAGACCAGACCAGCAGCATGGTAACACCAGACCAGCAGCATGGTAACACCAGACCAAACCAGCAGCATGGTAACACCAGACCAAACCAGCAGCATGGTAGCACTAGATCAGACCAGCAGCATGGTAACACCAGACCAGCAGCATGGTAGCACTAGATCAGACCAGCAGCATGGTAACACCAGACCAGCAGTATGGTAGCACTAGATCAGACCAGCAGCATGGTAACACCAGACCAAACCAGCAGCATGGTAGCACTAGACCAGATCAGCAGCATGGTAACACCAGACCAGCAGTATGTTAGCACTAGATGAGACCAGCAGCATGGTAACACCAGACCAGCAGTATGGTAGCACTAGATCAGACCAGCAGCATGGTAACACCAGACCAAACCAGCAGCATGGTAGCACTAGACCAGACCAGCAGCATGGTAACACCAGACCAGCAGCATGGTAGCACTAGATCAGACCAGCAGAATGGTAACACCAGACCAAACCAGCAGTATGGTAGCACTAGATCAGACCAGCAGCATGGTAACACCAGACCAGCAGTATGGTAGCACTAGACCAGACCAGCAGCATGGTAACACCAGACCAGCAGCATGGTAGCACTAGATCAGACCAGCAGCATGGTAACACCAGACCAGCAGTATGGTAGCACTAGATCAGACCGAGCAGCATGGTAACCCCAGACCAAACCAGCAGCATGGTAGCACTAGACCAGACCAGCAGCATGGTAACACCAGACCAGCAGTATGGCTAGCACTAGATCAGACCAGCAGCATGGTAACACCAGACCAAACCAGCAGCATGGTAGCACTAGATCAGACCAGCAGCATGGTAACACCAGACCAAACCAGCAGCATGGTAGCACTAGACCAGACCAGCAGCATGGTAACACCAGACCAGCAGTATGGTAGCACTAGATCAGACCAGCAGCATGGTAGCACTAGATTAGACCAGCAGCATGTTAACACCAGACCAAACCAGCAGCATGGCAGCACTAGATCAGACCAGCAGCATGGTAACACCAGACCAGGAGACCAGCAGCATGGTAACACCAGACCAGCAGTATGGTAGCACTAGGATCAGACCAGCAGTTAGGTACCACCGAGACCAAACCAGCAGCATGGTAGCACTAGACCAGACCAGCAGCATGGTAACACCAGACCAGCAGTATAGTAGCACTAGATCAGACCAGCAGCATGATAACACCAGACCAAACCAGCAGGATGGGAGCACTAGATCAGACCAGCAGCATGGTAACACCAGACCAAACCAGCAGCATGGTAGCACTAGATCAGACCAGCAGCATGGTAACACCAGACCAAACCAGCAGCATGGTAGCACTAGACCAGACCAGCAGCATGGTAACACCAGACCAGCAGTATGGTAGCACTAGATCAGACCAGCAGCATGGTAACACCAGACCAGCAGTATGGTAGCACTAGATCAGACCAGCAGCATGGTAACACCAGACCAAACCAGCAGCATGGTAGCACTAGACCAGACCAGCAGCATGGTAACACCAGTCCAACCCAGCTGCATGGTAGCACTAGACCAGCAGTATGGTAGCACTAGATCAGACCAGCAGCTTGGTAACACCAGACCAAACCAGCAGCATGGTAGCACTAGACCAGACCAGCAGCATGGTAACACCAGACCAAACCAGCAGCATGGTAGCACTAGATCAGACCAGCAGCATGGTAACACCAGACCAGCAGTATGGTAGCACTAGATCAGACCAGCAGCATGGTAACACCAGACCAAACCAGCAGCATGGTAGCACTAGACCAGACCAGCAGCATGGTAACACCAGACCAGCAGCATGGTAGCACTAGATCAGACCAGCAGCATGGTAACACCAGACCAGCAGTATGGTAGCACTAGATCAGACCAGCAGCATGGTAACACCAGGCCAGCAGTATGGTAGCACTAGATCAGACCAGCAGCATGGTAACACCAGACCAGCAGTATGGTAGCACTAGATCAGACCAGCAGCATGGTAACACCAGACCAGCAGTATGGTAGCACTAGATCAGACCAGCAGCATGGTAACACCAGACCAGCAGTATGGTAGCACTAGATCAGACCAGCAGCATGGTAACACCAGACCAACCAGCAGTATGGTAGCACTAGATCAGACCAGCAGCATGGTAACACCAGACCAAACCAGCAGCATGGTAGCACTAGATCAGACCAGCAGCATGGTAACACCAGACCAGCAGTATGGTAGCACTAGATCAGACCAGCAGCATGGTAACACCAGACCAGACCAGCAGCATGGTAACACCAGACCAGCAGCATGGTAACACCAGACCAAACCAGCAGCATGGTAACACCAGACCAAACCAGCAGCATGGTAGCAATAGATCAGACCAGCAGCATGGTAACACCAGACCAGCAGCATGGTAGCACTAGATCAGACCAGCAGCATGGTAACACCAGACCAGCAGTATGGTAGCACTAGATCAGACCAGCAGCATGGTAACACCAGACCAAACCAGCAGCATGGTAGCACTAGACCAGACCAGCAGCATGGTAACACCAGACCAGCAGTATGTTAGCACTAGATCAGACCAGCAGCATGGTAACACCAGACCAGCAGTATGGTAGCACTAGATCAGACCAGCAGCATGGTAACACCAGACCAAACCAGCAGCATGGTAGCACTAGACCAGACCAGCAGCATGGTAACACCAGACCAGCAGTATGGTAGCATTAGATCAGACCAGCAGCATGGTAACACCAGACCAAACCAGCAGCATGGTAGCACTAGACCAGACCAGCAGCATAGTAACACCAGACCAGCAGTATGTTAGCACTAGATCAGACCAGCAGCATGGTAACACCAGACCAGCAGTATGGTAGCACTAGATCAGACCAGCAGCATGGTAACGCCAGACCAAACCAGCAGCATGGTAGCACTAGACCAGACCAGCAGCATGGTAACACCAGACCAGCAGCATGGTAGCACTAGATCAGACCAGCAGAATGGTAACACCAGACCAAACCAGCAGTATGGTAGCACTAGATCAGACCAGCAGCATGGTAACACCAGACCAGCAGTATGGTAGCACTAGACCAGACCAGAAGCATGGTAACACCAGACCAGCAGCATGGTAGCACTACATCAGACCAGCAGCATGGTAACACCAGACCAGCAGTATGGTAGCACTAGATCAGACCAGCAGCATGGTAACACCAGACCAAACCAGCAGCATGGTAGCACTAGACCAGACCAGCAGCATGGTAACACCAGACCAGCAGTATGGTAGCACTAGATCAGACCAGCAGCATGGTAACACAAGACCAAACCAGCAGCATGGTAGCACTAGATCAGACCAGCAGCATGGTAACACCAGACCAAACCAGCAGCATGGTAGCACTAGACCAGACCAGCAGCATGGTAACACCAGACCAGCAGTATGGTAGCACTAGATCAGACCAGCAGCATGGTAGCACTAGATCAGACCAGCAGCATGGTATCACCAGACCAAACCAGCAGCATGGCAGCACTAGATCAGACCAGCAGCATGGTAACACCAGACCAAACCAGCAGCATGGTAGCACTAGACCAGACCAGCAGCATGGTAACACCAGACCAGCAGTATGGTAGCACTAGATCAGACCAGCAGCATGGTAACACCAGACCAAACCAGTAGCATGGTAGCACTAGACCAGACCAGCAGCATGGTAACACCAGACCAGCAGTATAGTAGCACTAGATCAGACCAGCAGCATGATAACACCAGACCAAACCAGCAGGATGGGAGCACTAGATCAGACCAGCAGCATGGTAACACCAGACCAAACCAGCAGAATGGTAGCACTAGATCAGACCAGCAGCATGGTAACACCAGACCAAACCAGCAGCATGGTAGCACTAGATCAGACCAGCAGCATGGTAACACCAGACCAAACCAGCAGCATGGTAGCACTAGACCAGACCAGCAGCATGGTAACACCAGACCAGCAGTATGGTAGCACTAGATCAGACCAGCAGCATGGTAACACCAGACCAGCAGAATGGTAGCACTAGATCAGACCAGCAGCATGGTAACACCAGACCAAACCAGCAGCATGGTAGCACTAGACCAGACCAGCAGCATGGTAACACCAGACAAAACCAGCAGCATGGTAGCACTAGATCAGACCAGCAGCATGGTAACACCAGACCAAACCAGCAGCATGGTAGCACTAGACCAGACCAGCAGCATGGTAACACCAGACCAGCAGCATGGTAGCACTAGATCAGACCAGCAGCATGGTAACACCAGACCAGCAGCATGGTAGCACTAGATCAGACCAGCAGCATGGTAACACCAGACCAGCAGTATGGTAGCACTAGATCAGACCAGCAGCATGGTAACACCAGACCAGCAGCATGGTAGCACTAGATCAGACCAGCAGCATGGTAACACCAGACCAGCAGCATGGTAGCACTAGATCAGACCAGCAGCATGGTAACACCAGACCAGCAGTATGGTAGCACTAGATCAGACCAGCAGCATGGTAACACCAGACCAGCAGTATGGTAGCACTAGATCAGACCAGCAGCATGGTAACACCAGACCAGCAGCATGGTAGCTCTAGATCAGACCAGCAGCATGGTAACACCAGACCAGCAGTATGGTAGCTCTAGATCAGACCAGCAGCATGGTAACACCAGACCAGCAGCATGGTAACACCAGACCAGCAGTATGGTAGCTCTAGATCAGACCAGCAGCATGGTAACACCAGACCAGCAGCATGGTAACACCAGACCAGCAGCATGGTAACACTAGATCAGACAAGCAGCATAGTAACACCAGACCAAACCAGCAGCATGGTAGCACTAGACCAGACCAGCAGCATGGTAACACCAGAACAGCAGCATGGTAGCACTAGATCACACCAGCAGCATGGTAACACCAGACCAGCAGTATGGTAGCACTAGATCAGACCAGCAGCATGGTAACACCAGACCAGCAGTATGGTAGCACTAGATCAGACCAGCAGCATGGTAACAGTAGACCAGCAGTATGGTAGCACTAGATCAGACCAGCAGTATGGTAACACAAGACCAGCAGTATGGTAGCACTAGATCAGACCAGCAGCATGGTAACACCAGACCAGCAGTATGGTAGCACTAGATCAGACCAGCAGCATGGTAACACCAGACCAAACCAGCAGTATGGTAGCACTAGATCAGACCAGCAGCATGGTAACATCAGACCAAACCAGCAGCATGGTAGCACTAGATCAGACCAGCAGCATGGTAACACCAGACCAGCAGTATGGTAGCACTAGATCAGACCAGCAGCATGGTAACACCAGACCAGCAGCATGGTAACACCAGACCAGCAGCATGGTAGCACCAGACCAAACCAGCAGCATGGTAACACCAGACCAAACCAGCAGCATGGTAGCACTAGATCAGACCAGCAGCATGGTAACACCAGACCAGCAGTATGGTAGGACTAGATCAGACCAGCAGCATGGTAACACCAGACGAAACCAGCAGCATGGTAGCACTAGACCAGACTAGCAGCATGGTAACACCAGACCAGCAGTATGTTAGCACTAGATCAGACAAGCAGCATGGTAACACCAGACCAGCAGTATGGTAGCACTAGATCAGACCAGCAGCATGGTAACACCAGACCAAACCAGCAGCATGGTAGCACTAGACCAGACCAGCAGCATGGTAACACCAGACCAGCAGCATGGTAGCACTAGATCAGACCAGCAGAATGGTAACACCAGACCAAACCAGCAGTATGGTAGCACTAGATCAGACCAGCAGCATGGTAACACCAGACCAGCAGTATGGTAGCACTAGACCAGACCAGCAGCATGGTAACACCAGACCAGCAGCATGGTAGCACAAGATCAGACCAGCAGCATGGTAACACCAGACCAGCAGTATGGTAGCACTAGATCAGACCAGCAGCATGGAAACACCAGACCAAACCAGCAGCATGGTAGCACTAGACCAGACCAGCAGCATGGTATCACCAGACCAGCAGTATGGTAGTACTAGATCAGACCAGCAGCTTGGTAACACCAGACCAAACCAGCAGCATGGTAGCACTAGACCAGACCAGCAGCATGGTAACAGCAGACCAAACCAGCAGCATGGTAGCACTAGACCAGACCAGCAGCATGGTAACACCAGACCAGCAGTATGGTAGCACTAGATCAGACGAGCAGCATGGTAACACCAGACCAGCAGTATGGTAGCTCTAGATCAGACCAGCAGCATGGTAACACCAGACCAAACCAGCAGAATGGTAGCACTAGATCAGACCAGCAGCATGGTAACACCAGACCAGCAGTATGGTAGCACTAGATCAGACCAGCAGCATGGTAACACCAGACCAGCAGTATGGTAGCACTAGATCAGACCAGCAGCATGGTAACACCAGACCAGCAGCATGGTAGCTCTAGATCAGACCAGCAGCATGGTAACACCAGACCAGCAGTATGGTAGCTCTAGATCAGACCAGCAGCATGGTAACACCAGACCAGCAGCATGGTAACACCAGACCAGCAGTATGGTAGCTCTAGATCAGACCAGCAGCATGGTAACAACAGACCAGCAGCATGGTAACACCAGACCAGCAGCATGGTAACACTAGATCAGACCAGCAGCATAGTAACACCAGACCAAACCAGCAGCATGGTAGCACTAGACCAGACCAGCAGCATGGTAACACCAGACCAGCAGCATGGTAGCACTAGATCAGACCAGCAGCATGGTAACACCAGACCAGCAGTATGGTAGTACTAGATCAGACCAGCAGCATGGTAACACCAGACCAGCAGTATGGTAGCACTAGATCAGACCAGCAGCATGGTAACACCAGACCAGCAGTATGGTAGCACTAGATCAGACCAGCAGCATGGTAACACCAGACCAAACCAGCAGTATGGTAGCACTAGATCAGACCAGCAGCATGGTAACACCAGACCAAACCAGCAGCATGGTAGCACTAGATCAGACCAGCAGCATGGTAACACCAGACCAGCAGTATGGTAGCACTAGATCAGACCAGCAGCATGGTAACACCAGACCAGACCAGCAGCATGGTAACACCAGACCAGCAGCATGGTAACACCAGACCAAATCAGCAGCATGGTAGCACTAGATCAGACCAGCAGCATGGTAGCACCAGACCAAACCAGCAGCATGGTAACACCAGACCAGCAGTATGGTAGCACTAGATCAGACCAGCAGCATGGTAACACCAGACCAGCAGTATGGTAGCACTAGATCAGACCAGCAGCATGGTAACACCAGACCAGCAGTATGGTAGCACTAGATCAGACCAGCAGCATGGTAACACCAGACCAGCAGTATGGTAGCACTAGATCAGACCAGCAGCATGGTAACACCAGACCAAACCAGCAGTATGGTAGCACTAGATCAGACCATCAGCATGGTAACACCAGACCAAACCAGCAGCATGGTAGCACTAGATCAGACCAGCAGCATGGTAACACCAGACCAGCAGTATGGTAGCACTAGATCAGACCAGCAGCATGGTAACACCAGACCAGACCAGCAGCATTGTAACACCAGACCAGCAGCATGGTAACACCAGACCAAACCAGCAGCATGGTAGCACTAGATCAGACCAGCAGCATGGTAGCACCAGACCAAACCAGCAGCATGGTAACACCAGACCAAACCAGCAGCATGGTAGCACTAGACCAGACCAGCAGCATGGTAACACCAGACCAAACCAGCAGCATGGTAGCACTAGATCAGGCATGCAGCATGGTAACACCAGACCAGCAGTATGGTAGCACTAGATCAGACCAGCAGCATGGTAACACCAGACCAAACCAGCAGTATGGTAGCACTAGACCAGACCAGCAGCATGGTAACACCAGACCAGCAGCATGGTAGCACTAGATCAGACCAGCAGCATGGTAGCACTAGATCAGACCAGCAGCATGGTAGCACTAGATCAGACCAGCAGCATGGTAACACCAGACCAAACCAGCAGCATGGTAGCACTAGATCAGACCAGCAGCATGGTAACACCAGACCAGCAGTATAGTAGCACTAGATCAGACCAGCAGCATGGTAACACCAGACCAAACCAGCAGGATGGGAGCACTAGATCAGACCAGCAGCATGGTAACACCAGACCAAACCAGCAGTATGGTAGCACTAGATCAGACCAGCAGCATGGTAACACCAGACCAAACCAGCAGCATGGTAGCACTAGATCAGCAGCATGGTAACACCAGACCAAATCAGCAGCATGGTAGCACTAGATCAGACCAGCAGCATGGTAGCACCAGACCAAACCAGCAGCATGGTAACACCAGACCAGCAGTATGGTAGCACTAGATCAGACCAGCAGCATGGTAACACCAGACCAGCAGTATGGTAGCACTAGATCAGACCAGCAGCATGGTAACACCAGACCAGCAGTATGGTAGCACTAGATCAGACCAGCAGCATGGTAACACCAGACCAGCAGTATGGTAGCACTAGATCAGACCAGCAGCATGGTAACACCAGACCAAACCAGCAGTATGGTAGCACTAGATCAGACCATCAGCATGGTAACACCAGACCAAACCAGCAGCATGGTAGCACTAGATCAGACCAGCAGCATGGTAACACCAGACCAGCAGTATGGTAGCACTAGATCAGACCAGCAGCATGGTAACACCAGACCAGACCAGCAGCATTGTAACACCAGACCAGCAGCATGGTAACACCAGACCAAACCAGCAGCATGGTAGCACTAGATCAGACCAGCAGCATGGTAGCACCAGACCAAACCAGCAGCATGGTAACACCAGACCAAACCAGCAGCATGGTAGCACTAGACCAGACCAGCAGCATGGTAACACCAGACCAAACCAGCAGCATGGTAGCACTAGATCAGGCATGCAGCATGGTAACACCAGACCAGCAGTATGGTAGCACTAGATCAGACCAGCAGCATGGTAACACCAGACCAAACCAGCAGTATGGTAGCACTAGACCAGACCAGCAGCATGGTAACACCAGACCAGCAGCATGGTAGCACTAGATCAGACCAGCAGCATGGTAGCACTAGATCAGACCAGCAGCATGGTAGCACTAGATCAGACCAGCAGCATGGTAACACCAGACCAAACCAGCAGCATGGTAGCCCTAGATCAGACCAGCAGCATGGTAACACCAGACCAGCAGTATAGTAGCACTAGATCAGACCAGCAGCATGGTAACACCAGACCAAACCAGCAGGATGGGAGCACTAGATCAGACCAGCAGCATGGTAACACCAGACCAAACCAGCAGCATGGTAGCACTAGATCAGACCAGCAGCATGGTAACACCAGACCAAACCAGCAGAATGGTAGCACTAGATCAGACCAGCAGCATGGTAACACCAGACCAAACCAGCAGCATGGTAGCACTAGACCAGACCAGCAGCATGGTAACACCAGACCAGCAGTATGGTAGCACTAGATCAGACCAGCAGCATGGTAACACCAGACCAGCAGTATGGTAGCACTAGATCAGACCAGCAGCATGGTAACACCAGACCAAACCAGCAGCATGGTAGCACTAGACCAGACCAGCAGCATGGTAACACCAGTCCAACCCAGCTGCATGGTAGCACTAGACCAGCAGTATGGTAGCACTAGATCAGACCAGCAGCTTGGTAACACCAGACCAAACCAGCAGCATGGTAGCACTAGACCAGACCAGCAGCATGGTAACACCAGACCAAACCAGCAGCATGGTAGCACTAGATCAGACCAGCAGCATGGTAACACCAGACCAGCAGCATGGTAGCACTAGATCAGACCAGCAGCATGGTAACACCAGACCAGCAGTATGGTAGCACTAGATCAGACCAGCAGCATGGTAACACCAGACCAGCAGCATGGTAGCACTAGATCAGACCAGCAGCATGGTAACACCAGACCAGCAGTATGGTAGCACTAGATCAGACCAGCAGCATGGTAACACCAGACCAAACCAGCAGCATGGTAGCACTAGATCAGACCAGCAGCATGGTAACACCAGACCAGCAGTATGGTAGCACTAGATCAGACTAGCAGCATGGTAACACCAGACCAGCAGTATGGTAGCACTAGATCAGACCAGCAGCATGGTAACACCAGACCAGCAGCATGGTAGCTCTAGATCAGACCAGCAGCATGGTAACACCAGACCAGCAGTATGGTAGCTCTAGATCAGACCAGCAGCATGGTAACACCAGACCAGCAGCATGGTAACACCAGACCAGCAGTATGGTAGCTCTAGATCAGACCAGCAGCATGGTAACACCAGACCAGCAGCATGGTAACACCAGACCAGCAGCATGGTAACACTAGATCAGACCAGCAGCATAGTAACACCAGACCAAACCAGCAGCATGGTAGCACTAGACCAGACCAGCAGCATGGTAACACCAGACCAGCAGCATGGTAGCACTAGATCAGACCAGCAGCATGGTAACACCAGACCAGCAGTATGGTAGTACTAGATCAGACCAGCAGCATGGTAACACCAGACCAGCAGTATGGTAGCACTAGATCAGACCAGCAGCATGGTAACACCAGACCAGCAGTATGGTAGCACTAGATCAGACCAGCAGCATGGTAACACCAGACCAGCAGTATGGTAGCACTAGATCAGACCAGCAGCATGGTAACACCAGACCAAACCAGCAGTATGGTAGCACTAGATCAGACCAGCAGCATGGTAACACCAGACCAAACCAGCAGCATGGTAGCACTAGATCAGACCAGCAGCATGGTAACACCAGACCAGCAGTATGGTAGCACTAGATCTGACCAGCAGCATGGTAACACCAGACCAGACCAGCAGCATGGTAACACCAGACCAGCAGCATGGTAACACCAGACCAAACCAGCAGCATGGTAGCACTAGATCAGACCAGCAGCATGGTAGCACCAGACCAAACCAGCAGCATGGTAACACCAGACCAGCAGTATGGTAGCACTAGATCAGACCAGCAGCATGGTAACACCAGACCAGCAGTATGGTAGCACTAGATCAGACCAGCAGCATGGTAACACCAGACCAGCAGTATGGTAGCACTAGATCAGACCAGCAGCATGGTAACACAAGACCAGCAGTATGGTAGCACTAGATCAGACCAGCAGCATGGTAACACCAGACCAAACCAGCAGTATGGTAGCACTAGATCAGACCATCAGCATGGTAACACCAGACCAAACCAGCAGCATGGTAGCACTAGATCAGACCAGCAGCATGGTAACACCAGACCAGCAGTATGGTAGCACTAGATCAGACCAGCAGCATGGTAACACCAGACCAGACCAGCAGCGTTGTAACACCAGACCAGCAGCATGGTAACACCAGACCAAACCAGCAGCATGGTAGCACTAGATCAGACCAGCAGCATGGTAGCACCAGACCAAACCAGCAGCATGGTAACACCAGACCAAACCAGCAGCATGGTAGCACTAGACCAGACCAGCAGCATGGTAACACCAGACCAAACCAGCAGCATGGTAGCACTAGATCAGACCAGCAGCATGGTAACACCAGACCAGCAGTATGGTAGCACTAGATCAGACCAGCAGCATGGTAACACCAGACCAAACCAGCAGTATGGTAGCACTAGACCAGACCAGCAGCATGGTAACACCAGACCAGCAGCATGGTAGCACTAGATCAGACCAGCAGCATGGTAGCACTAGATCAGACCAGCTGCATGGTAGCACTAGATCAGACCAGCAGCATGGTAACACCAGACCAAACCAGCAGCATGGTAGCACTAGATCAGACCAGCAGCATGGTAACACCAGACCAGCAGTATAGTAGCACTAGATCAGACCAGCAGCATGGTAACACCAGACCAAACCAGCAGGATGGGAGCACTAGATCAGACCAGCAGCATGGTAACACCAGACCAAACCAGAAACATGGTAGCACTAGATCAGACCAGCAGCATGGTAACACCAGACCAAACCAGCAGAATGGTAGCACTAGATCAGACCAGCAGCATGGTAACACCAGACCAAACCAGCAGCATGGTAGCACTAGATCAGACCAGCAGCATGGTAACACCAGACCAAACCAGCAGCATGGTAGCACTAGACCAGACCAGCAGCATGGTAACACCAGACCAGCAGTATGGTAGCACTAGATCAGACCAGCAGCATGGTAACACCAGACCAGCAGTATGGTAGCACTAGATCAGACCAGCAGCATGGTAACACCAGACCAAACCAGCAGCATGGTAGCACTAGACCAGACCAGCAGCATGGTAACACCAGTCCAAACCAGCTGCATGGTAGCACTAGACCAGCAGTATGGTAGCACTAGATCAGACCAGCAGCTTGGTAACACCAGACCAAACCAGCAGCATGGTAGCACTAGACCAGACCAGCAGCATGGTAACACCAGACCAAACCAGCAGCATGGTAGCACTAGACCAGACCAGCAGCATGGTAACACCAGACCAGCAGCATGGTAGCACTAGATCAGACCAGCAGCATGGTAACACCAGACCAGCAGCATGGTAGCACTAGATCAGACCAGCAGCATGGTAACACCAGACCAGCAGTATGGTAGCACTAGATCAGACCAGCAGCATGGTAACACCAGACCAGCAGCATGGTAGCACTAGATCAGACCAGCAGCATGGTAACACCAGACCAGCAGTATGGTAGCACTAGATCAGACCAGCAGCATGGTAACATCAGACCAGCAGTATGGTAGTACTAGATCAGACGAGCAGCATGGTAACACCAGACCAGCAGTATGGTAGCACTAGATCAGACCAGCAGCATGGTAACACCAGACCAAACCAGCAGCATGGTAGCACTAGATCAGACCAGCAGCATGGTAACACCAGACCAGCAGTATGGTAGCACTAGATCAGACCAGCAGCATGGTAACACCAGACCAGCAGTATGGTAGCACTAGATCAGACCAGCAGCATGGTAACACCAGACCAGCAGCATGGTAGCTCTAGATCAGACCAGCAGCATGGTAACACCAGACCAGCAGTATGGTAGCTCTAGATCAGACCAGCAGCATGGTAACACCAGACCAGCAGCATGGTAACACCAGACCAGCAGCATGGTAACACCAGACCAGCAGCATGGTAACACTAGATCAGTCCAGCAGCATAGTAACACCAGACCAAACCAGCAGCATGGTAGCACTAGACCAGACCAGCAGCATGGTAACACCAGACCAGCAGCATGGTAGCACTAGATCAGACCAGCAGCATGGTAACACCAGACCAGCAGTATGGTAGTACTAGATCAGACCAGCAGCATGGTAACACCAGACCAGCAGTATGGTAGCACTAGATCAGACCAGCAGCATGGTAACACCAGACCAGCAGTATGGTAGCACTAGATCAGACCAGCAGCATGGTAACACCAGACCAAACCAGCAGTATGGTAGCACTAGATCAGACCAGCAGCATGGTAACACCAGACCAAACCAGCAGCATGGTAGCACTAGATCAGACCAGCAGCATGTTAACACCAGACCAGCAGTATGGTAGCACTAGATCAGACCAGCAGCATGGTAACACCAGACCAGACCAGCAGCATGGTAGCACTAGATCAGACCAGCAGCATGGTAGCACCAGACCAAACCAGCAGCATGGTAACACCAGACCAAACCAGCAGCATGGTAGCACTAGACCAGACCAGCAGCATGGTAACACCAGACCAAACCAGCAGCATGGTAGCACTAGATCAGACCAGCAGCATGGTAACACCAGACCAGCAGCATGGTAACACCAGACCAAACCAGCAGCATGGTAGCACTAGATCAGACCAGCAGCATGGTAGCACCAGACCAAACCAGCAGCATGGTAACACCAGACCAAACCAGCAGCATGGTAGCACTAGACCAGACCAGCAGCATGGTAACACCAGACCAAACCAGCAGCATGGTAGCACTAGATCAGACCAGCAGCATGGTAACACCAGACCAGCAGCATGGTAACACCAGACCAAACCAGCAGCATGGTAGCACTAGATCAGACCAGCAGCATGGTAACACCAGACCAGCAGTATGGTAGCACTAGATCAGACCAGCAGCATGGTAACACCAGACCAAACCAGCAGTATGGTAGCACTAGACCAGACCAGCAGCATGGTAACACCAGACCAGCAGCATGGTAGCACTAGATCAGACCAGCAGCATGGTAGCACCAGACCAAACCAGCAGCATGGTAGCACTAGACCAGACCAGCAGCATGGTAACACCAGACCAAACCAGCAGCATGGTAGCACTAGATCAGACCAGCAGCATGGTAACACCAGACCAGCAGCATGGTAACACCAGACCAAACCAGCAGCATGGTAGCACTAGATCAGACCAGCAGCATGGTAACACCAGACCAGCAGCATGGTAGCACTAGATCAGACCAGCAGCATGGTAGCACTAGATCAGACCAGCAGCATGGTAACACCAGACCAAACCAGCAGCATGGTAGCACTAGATCAGACCAGCAGCATGGTAACACCAGACCAAACCAGCAGCATGGTAGCACTAGATCAGACCAGCAGCATGGTAGCACCAGACCAGCAGCATGGTAGCACCAGACCAGACCAGACGTAAAGAACAAAAGTTAGATCAGAGTGTATGATAAAGAGAGAAAAGGTCATGACTTGGACATTTACATTTACATTTACGTCATTTAGCAGACGCTCTTATCCAGAGCGACTTACAGTAGTAAATGCATACATTTCATACATTTTTTTTCTGTGCTGGCCCCCCGTGGGAATCGAACCCACAACCCTGGCGTTGCAAACACCATGCTCTACCAACTGAACTACAGGGCTACAGGGAAGGCTGTGTGTGATGAAACATTCAGGGGCTATGAGGACATCCCAGAGACATATAAGTAGGCAGTAACCCACCTAACAACAAATGTTCCCAAAGCATTAGAGAGCTTTCCCTTTAAGAGTCTAATGTTTTCATAGGAATGTGCCATTGATGTGCAAGGACTGTGCAAGGACTGTTTCCAAGACACCACTCCCTTAATGTCAAACACAATTTACCCAGAATGTGATTACCATGTTCTCAGAATCTTCATCACAAAAACACCAAAAGAAAGATGCCCAGGGTCCCTGCTCATCTGCGTGAACGTGGCTTAGGCACGCTGCAAGGAGGCATGAGGACTGCAGATGTGGCCAGGGCAATAAATTGCAATGTCCGTACTGTGAGACGCCTAAGACAATGCTACAGGGAGACAGGACGGACAGCTGGTCGTCCGAACATCACACCTGCGGGACAGGTACAGGATGGCAACAACAACTGCCCGAGTTACACCAGGAACGCACAATCCCTTCATCAGTGCTCAGACTGTCTGCAATAGGCTGAGAGAGGCTGGACTGAGGGCTTGTAGGCCTGTTGTAAGGCAGGTCCTCACCAGACATCACCGGCAACAACGTCGCCTATGGGCACAAACCCATCGTCGCTGGACCAGACAGGACTGGCAAAAAGTGCTCTTCACTGACGAGTTGCGGTTTTGTCTCACCAGGGGTGATGGTCGGATTCACATTTATCGTCGAAGGAATAAGCGTTACACCGAGGCCTGTACTCTGGAGCAGGATCGATTTGGAGGTGGAGGGTCCGTCATGGTCTGGGGCGGTGTGTCACAGCATCATCGGACTGAGCTTGTTGTCATTGCAGGAAATCTCAACGCTGTGCGTTACAGGAGAGACATCCTCCTCTCTCATGTGGTACCCTTCCTGCAGGCTCATCCTGACATGACCCTCCAGCATGACAATGCCACCGGCCATACTGCTTGTTCTGTGCATGATTTCCTGCAAGACAGGAATGTCAGTGTTCTACCATGGCCAGTGAAGAGCCCGAATCTCAATCCCATTGAGCACGTCTGGGACCTGTTGAATCGGAGGTTGAGGGCTAGGGCCATTCCTCCCAGAAATGTCTGGTAATTTGTAGGTGCCTTTGTGGAAGAGTGGGGTAACATCTCACAGCAAGAACTGGCAAATCTGGTGCAGTCCATGAGGAGGAGATGCACTGCAGTACTTAATGCAGCTGGTGGCCACACCAGATACTCACTGTTACTTTTGATTTTGACCCCCCCACCCCCCCTTGTTCAGGGACACATCATTCCATTTCTGTCAGTCACATGTCTGTGGAACTTGTTCAGTTTATGTCTCAGTTGTTGAATATTGTTATGTTCATACTAATATTTACACATGTTAAATTTGCTGAAAATAAACACTGTTGACAGTGAGAGGACAGTTCTTTTTTTGCTGAGTTTATAATCAACGTCACACCAAACGCGATGACATTTCAAAAGGAGGCAAATAATTAGTCTGACAAACTTCTTTTTTTAATCATTGTGATGTAGCCAGATTTACTTTAGATGCAGTATAACTTCAGCTAGCTTGCTAAGAATGAGGGTTTTTCACACTCAACAGTTATCATCCATTTAAAACCTTCACTATAGGAAGCGACAAGCATGAAGAGGGAGGACGGGAGAGAGAGGAATGATAGAGAGAGCTGCTCTTAAAAGGGTAATGGAGAAAGTGAGAGAGATGAGTGAATATACCAGACAAGGGCGAGTGAGGAAGGTAGACTAGGAAGGGATCAGGGAAGAAAAAAAAAGGGGGGGGGGAGAATTAAACAAGAAATAAAGTGGAAGAAAAAATGTGATTTGGGTAAGAGAGGCAAAGAGAGCTGGGGGGCACGCAGCCTGCCTGGCAGAGGTCATAAAGCCTATGTCTGTATCCCAAATGGCACCAATTTCCCTGTATAGTGCACTACTTTTAACCAGAGCTCTGATTAAATGTAGTGCACTATATAGGAAACAGAGTGCCATTTGAGACGAATCCTAGTAAGATGCCTCTGGCTCTTCATATCTTTTACATTTCTAATTAAAACAGATAAAGAGTGAGGGAGACATCAATCCACCGGTGATTTCCCAGTTAAGGTTTTAGAGCAGGCTGTAAACCAGGCAGCCCGGCATCATTGATTTTATAATTAGCTACCGTCACCCCAGACATCAGCTGGAGGGAGCAGAGCAGAGGAGATTAAGGAGAGGGGGAGTTGGGGAAGGACAGAGGTACAGGTAAAGAGGGGCCGGAGGGTAAGAAGAGAATGCAGAATGTGGTCTGAGGTCAGAGAAGAGAGCAAGTGAGTGAGGGAATGGAAGAGAGAGAGTGAGGAGAAAGAGATAGATATTCAGAAGAGAAGATGAGACATGTGATTAGCAAATTAGTATCAGAAATGTCATACCCTGAAGGAAGCAACCCAAAATGTTTGAATATTTCTCTTTCATCAAGAAAACAGACACATTAGACACAATTGACACAGATCCGTTTTTAAAAATTATTATTACAGAAACCAATCCACACGCTTAATGACCCTATATATAAATACCAAAGAATATACATTTTTTAAATAAGTAAGATGACCTCAACAAACAAAACATCATACACACCAGCGAACCACTGGAGCCGTATTGCAATGAGAGTAGGTAGGTATCCTGGAAGGAAGTTACAGCTCACTGTAGACATAGAATAGAACTCCCACAGAAATCTAAAATGACGTCAACAAAAAGGATAGATCTCAGTGCTACGCAACTTTTGGTGCACATACCAGGATGTCAAATTCACCCACCCACAGTAGCAAATAGAGGTGTAAGTACTAGATTACACTATAGTTAGAGCTGAAAGGGTGTAGAGACGAAGACGGGAACTCCAAAACCCACTGAAGCACAGCCTTCAATGATCACGGATGTCCATCACAGTTGAATTACAGTGCATTTCTGTATTTCATTTTTCATAAATGTGCAAATAAAAGCATGTTTTCACTTTTTCATTACGGCATATTGTGTGTAGATGGTTGAGAGAAAACATATATTTAATCCATGTTGAATTTGGGCTGTAACACAACAAAATGTGGAATAAGTCAAGGGGTATGAATACTTTCTGAAGGCATTGTATTTGTTACAGATGTCACACTTTCACTACAGCTGCACCTCTGTGTGAAGGAACACAGTGATGTCCTATACAGTAGAACCAATATCTCTACCCTTTGGACTAACATTTCACACCTTACCATATAGTTGTGAGAGGTTACATTTACCTTTAGAAAGAAAATCAGAGAAAGAAAAATAAAAGAGTAAACAAAACACTATGGTAATGATTATGATAACATAGACTGGATTAATAAGGAGTATCCAAGTGTTAAAAAAAAAAGTAGTCCCCAAAACATCTCTTATTGCAAAAAAAAACAAACAGATGCAAATATAGCAAATTACAAATCTACCAAGCAAAAAGTGTCCCTATGACCTTGTTCTTTCTTCACTAGGAAACTTAGACGGGGAAATCTGCAGTTGAAACAACAACAATCGCAGATAGCCTAGCTTTAGTATTCTCTTCTTATCAAACGTCATTAGCTTAAACTAAACCAGAATATAGCTTCATTACGATATAACTAAAGTTGAGTATTGGTAGAAAATCATGAAAAATATAGTATTATTAAACCAGTACTAATAATCTTTTCCAGGCAAACCTTCCATAAAGT
The DNA here is from genome assembly GCF_965601325.2 of Salmo salar. Taxonomy (NCBI): domain Eukaryota; kingdom Metazoa; phylum Chordata; class Actinopteri; order Salmoniformes; family Salmonidae; genus Salmo; species Salmo salar. The sequence goes on along the minus strand of NC_138305.1, from coordinate 97,854,240 downwards.
CTTGTAACATCTGTATCTATAAATTACATGATGTTATCATGAGATTCCTTAGTTTACTAGTCTTGTTTGCCAGACTGATGATGCTTGGCTGAAGAAGAGACTATTCATTTCCCAATTTGTTATTTAGGCACAAATGTAGAACTGCATCACTCTAAAGCAGAGCTTTGTGCATACCATGTACAGTACGTCTAGTCTAATAAAACTGAACATCTAAAACAACTTCTTCTATAACAAATACATTGATTTAGCTTTAAAACCAAACACTGATTTAAGGTTAAAATGTGGTATGATGTATGCTCTTATTGCAGGGACTCTACAGCTACCAGCCTGCAGGAGCAATAGCTTTATGTAGATGAGGATAGAATATATTATGAGATTAATAAAAACATGAGAGAACATTAAAATGTCACTCCGACCACTCTAACAACTACCATTCTGCTCTACCATTCAACATTCATCTTGATTAATCTCTCTATTTCCAAACTTCCACCAATCGTTTTTCCCATTTCAGATGCTTCTCTGTCTGTAATTATCCTCTCAGCAAGCACTAGAACAGCATTAATAAAGCAAGAATGAAATAATAATGAAGAACAGAAAGTGCTTATAATATAAAATCTTAGGTTTGAATATGAGGAAAATCCTGTTATGTGTCAGTACTTTACAATGATTCTTCTAATATAGTTGTAGTGTGTTACAATAACTACTATTACAGTATTCTGAAGAGGTAAAGGTTTTAAATGGAGAGACCTATCAATATGTCCTCATCAACCAGACTGACTCAACCAGGCTACTACTGGAACAAATACACGCCATGTTTTTCATCGTTCTTTTCTAGGAGACGAAACGTTGAAACAATTATACAGTATTTCTTTCTGGCTCGACTGAAATCAGAGAGGGAGCCTTAAATAACTGACTTATGTTAATTAGTGACCTGACATGATGTCTCATAAAGTGACATAACACAATTCATAAAGCTCATCAACTCCTCCTGCAACTGAAATAACCCTGTTATAAAACATTACTATTAAACATCTAATTAACCCTTTTAAATGTCAAATGTTTCACGCTTTATAACAGTCTTATGTCAGGTCGAAACTACGATTTGAGCTGTTACGACAGGTATTATGTCATTCGTAAGGCCATGTTAAGTATAATGGGGGCAACACAACAGCCTTAAAGTCATACGTCAAAGAAAAAGTTCATATAAAATGTAAAAGCAAATTGCATATTAACATAGTTTGTGAAGAGTAGAGGTGAGTTGTAGTGTGTGTGCTTGTGTGCTGAATGGCAAGTTAAAGTAATGGCCAAACAGCCAGTGCTGGTGTAGATCTGGTCCTGTATCGCCACTCTACCACTGAGAGGTATCAGCCAGGTCACTGGATGACAGGGAACAACCAAGAAAGGAAAGGGGCTGAACAATCAATCAATCAAATCAATCAATCAATATCTTTATTGTCCCAATTGCTAAATTTGTAGTGGAGACAGGGCACAGCAGAACTTTAGAAAAGGAATGCATATGAGAAAAAAGAGGTGAGAGATGGAGGGAGGGAGAAATATAGAGGGAAAAGGTGGGAGAGTGCTTTAATGATGCTGAAAATTGGCCTGTGACTGCAGTACTAGCCTGTAGGCAAATCATTGCTACAGCCTGCTGTCAACGAATCTGTCCCCATGTCCTCCCTTATTCCCTCCCTCCCCCCCTGCGTCACTCACTGTGCCTTACACTGTCTTACACCATCTCTTTCTCCTCCTCCTCCTCACCCTCATTCAACTTCTTTTATGACCTGATATTGAAAACTTCCATCTCTGAGAGCCATACTCAGCCTATCATCGTAAATAACATCCCTGTGTGTGTGTGTGTGTGTGTGTGTGTGTGTGGTGTGTGTGTGTGTGTGTGTGTGTGAGAGAGAGAGAGAGTATGTGTGACAGTGTCTGCTTGAGTGTGCAGTGCATGTACAATACATGACTGTATGAGTGTCTGCAATGCCTGAGGGTCGGTGCAAGCATGCGTGTGTGAGGAGAATGACAGTACAGTGTGTGTGTGTGTGTGTGTGTGTGTGTGTGTGTGTGGGTGTGTGTGTGTGTGTGTGTGTGTGTGTGTGTGTGAGGAGAATGACAGTGTGTGTGTGTGTGTGTGTGTGTGTGTGTGTGTGTGTGTGTGTGTGTGTGTGTGTGTGTGTGTGTGTGTACCTGAGGACAGTGGTCTCAGGCAGCAGCAGAGCTGTCTCGTCTCCAGAGCTGTGTCCTCCGCATAGGGCTGTGTCACCCTCCTCCTCCTCCTGCACACACACACACACACACACACACACACACACACACACACACACACACAAATACACACGCGCAGAAATAGAGAGAGAGAGCAGCGAGGCACACATGTAATAATCATACACATGTCCAGCAATAAGACATAATAGTGTAATAAGTCAATGTAATAAGCCATAATAGTGTAATAAGTCAATGTAATAAGCTATAATAGTGTAATAGGCCATAATAGTGTAATAAGCCATAATAGTGTAATAAGCCATAATAGTACAATAAGCCATGGAGTAATATGCCATAATAGTGTAATAAGCCATAGTGCAATAAGCCGTAATAAGTCAATGTAATAAGCTATAATAGTATAATAAGTCAATGTAATACGCTATAATAGTACAATAAGCCATAGTGTAATAAGCCATAATAGTGTAATAAGGCACAATAGTGCAATAATGGAATAGTGCACAGGCAGGCCTAATTACCTTCACATGATAACAACTAAACCAAATGAGTCACAGTCAAAAGAAGATAAGTCATGTTATCACCAGGCTATCAGCCTAAGGAAACAGCCAGGCTAATTGTACAGGATATGAGCCCAGAATGAGTGTGTGTGTGTGTGTGTGTATGTGCGCGTGTAAGAGCATCTGATACCGTCTCTTACCGACTCAGAGCTGTGTGTCAGGGTATCTCCTGATTGGCTTGGCAACGAAAGGGGGGCGGGCTGGCTGATGACTACGCCCCCTCGGGAGAGGGGCCGTGACATATCCCTGGGGGAGGAAGGGGGGGTGGAGGGGAGCAGGGAGTCAGGCTGGGCCTGGGGGTCACACAGGCTGTAGTGGGCCAGAGGGTGAGAGGACAGGCTGGGGGGCTGGCAGGGGGGCTGGCGGCGGGGCTGGCGGCGGGGCTGCAGGGCCTCGGGGTTTTCATCCTCAGAGTCAGACAGAGAACTGTCAGGGAGACCTGTCAAACACACAGTGGAAAACAACGGTGTTAAGTGATCAACAGAGCATGGCAAGGGTCATGAGTTCTCCCTGGAGGGGAAAAACTCCTGGCTCTAGTCTACGTATCTACCTCATGATAGGTTCAATTAATCTCAGATACTATTCGGTGTAGAAATAGAATCTCTCGTTGTGACAGCCCACAGATCAAATGAGCACTGCTGTATTGCTGTACATACAGCTCAGTGTTAGGGCGGGTCCACAATGTTTTAGTGTGCGTGTGTCCGCTCACTGGTGGGGGCGAACACTGCAGTGCTCCACTTGGCGTCTGCCACAGCCTCCATCCTCTGTTCCACCTGACGCATGTACTCCATCAGGTCCTGTACAGAGGAGAGCAGGGACGTCAGACACTCAGCTACACACACAACTGTTATCCCAAGACAACATATTAACCCTTAGCCTCTACACCTCTAGACACATAGGAATTATTATCTCTGTGTGTGTGTGTGCGTGTGCGTGTGCGTGTGTGCGTGCGCGTGCGTGTGTCCCTCCCCATGGCAAAAGGACAGAGAGCGTCTGGAGTAGTGGGTAGGGCATAGCAGTTGATTCAGAAATGAGCATGTATGTGGACAGTGGGAGAGGGGAAATGGTGGTTGAAGAGGTGGACAGGTGTAGAGAAGGGGTCCTGCCTGTTTGTCCAGCAGCAGCTGTTCCTTCTCCTTCTGGGCCATCCTCAGACTGGCCTTCAGCTCCTGGAGCTCCCTGCGTGTCTCACCCAGCTGCACCTGCAGGGGGCAGTCATCAAAAGAACGAGTCATATACTGCTATACACAGCCTGATCAGCAGCACAGCACATCATAAGTAATCAAAGAGACTCCTTTTTCCAGTTTGAAGGTTTCAGCATGTTGACAGAAATATATAATAACCTAAAATAAAGTATTTTATTGAAATCAAACCCACAATCCTGGAGTTGCAAGCGCCATGCTCTACCAACTGAGCCATACAGGACCAACAAGTCTGAATGGTTTTCAATACTATAGAGGACACATTAGAGTATCAGTGGAGGACAGCTTATAATAATGTCCGGAATGGAGTCAATGGAATGATATCAAACACGGTTTTTGGGGTTTCATGTGTTTGATATCATTCCATTTACTCGATTTCGGCCATTATTATGAGCTGTCCTCCCATCAGCAGCCTCCACTGGTGTGTTTAGAGAGTTGATTTGGATTTCCAAGTTTGTTGTTGTATCTAGTCATATCTGTAAATGTTGATTTCCATGTGGTAATGTAGGTGTTCCTCTTTACCCGGTTACAGTCCTTCTCTCTTCCCAGCTCCACTTCCACCTTCTCTCTCTCCATCCTCTCCTCCTGAAGCTTCTCCTCAATCCGCTGCATCTCTCCATTCAGCTTCTCCAGACGCTCTCTGTCCTTCTGCCAGGGTGAGAAACATGCCGTTAACATTTAGTCATTTAGCAGATGCTCTTATCCAGAGAGACTTACAGGAGCAATTAGGGTTAAGTGCCTTGCTCAAGGACACATCAACATATCTTTCACGTAGTTGGCTCAGGAATTCGAACCAGCGACGTTTCGGTAACTGGCCCAACACTCTTAACCACTAGGCTACCCGCCGCTGGGCTACCCGCCGCTGGGCTACCCGCCGCTGGGCTACCCGCCGCTGGGCTACCCGCCGCTGGGCTACCCGCCGCTGGGCTACCCGCCGCTGGGCTACCCGCCGCTAGGCTACCCGCCGCTAGGCTACCCGCCGCTAGGCTACCCGCCGCTAGGCTACCCGCCGCTAGGCTACCCGCCGCTAGGCTACCACACAGTCAAAAGAATGTTGATATGTTATTTTGCTGCTAAGACATTCTGCTACTTGCATTCAAGGTGAATCACTACTTGAGTAATCCAATTCATATGATTAGGTCCATCCATATGATTATTACTGTCTGCGGTGGTGTGTCCTACCGAAGTGGTGCACTGCAGACTCTGTCTCTCCTGGGCCCAGTGTGCTCTGCCCTCCCTCAGAGTCAGGCTGGCGTCAGCTAGCTGCAGGGTGAGCTGTGCAGCCTGGAGCCTGGCCTGGTGCAGCTCTGTCTGGCCCTGGTCCCTCTGAGCCACCAGAGCACACAGCTCTTCCTTCAGGCCCTCAGCACCACGCTCGCTGACCCCCTGACGCTCCCGCAGGCCCCACATCTCAGCCAGGGAGGCCTCACTCTCCGCCTGATAAGAAAAATGAGAGGAGGGTGAGAGTGGGACGCCATGATAGTTCAACAACAATAACATGGTTTTGTTAGATGACTGGTGAGGCCATGGGACATTGAGTACTTTCCTGTTGCATTGAATTTAATCACCCTCGCCACTCCCTATCCAACTTCCCATCCCTATTCTTCCAACCAGCAAAGTTTGCAATGTTCATTACAATAACCTCAACAGCAGTGTTTTATTAGATGACTGGTAAGGACAATGTGTACTGCCATGTCCCTGTTGCCTTGTCTTTTGTTCTCTCCCCTCCCAATCCCTTACATCCTTTTATTAACTGTACTTATCCCTCTCTGGGTGGTGCCAGTCTCGCCTGTTTGCTCTGTGCTGTATTCAGCCTGTGTGTAGGTGATGGTGTGTAAGGGTGGTGCCAGTCACGCCTGTTTGCTCTGTGCTGTATTCAGCCTGTGTGTGGGTGATGGTGTGTAAGGGTGGTGCCAGTCACGCCTGTTTGCTCTGTGCTGTATTCAGCCTGTGTGTAGGTGATGGTGTGTAAGGGTGGTGCCAGTCTCGCCTGTTTGCTCTGTGCTGTATTCAGCCTGTGTGTAGGTGATGGTGTGTAAGGGTGGTGCCAGTCACGCCTGTTTGCTCTGTGCTGTATTCAGCCTGTGTGTGGGTGATGGTGTGTAAGGGTGGTGCCAGTCTCGCCTGTTTGCTCTGTGCTGAATTCAGCCTGTGTGTGGGTGATGGTGTGTAAGGGTGGTGCCAGTCTCGCCTGTTTGCTCTGTGCTGTATTCAGCCTGTGTGTGTGGGTGATGGTGTGTAAGGGTGGTGCCAGTCACACCTGTTTGCTCTGTGCTGTATTCAGCCTGTGTGTGTGGGTGATGGTGTGTAAGGGGGGTGCCAGTCACACCTGTTTGCTCTGTGCTGTATTCAGCCTGTGTGTGGGTGATGGTGTGTAAGGGTGGTGCCAGTCACGCCTGTTTGCTCTGTGCTGTATTCAGCCTGTGTGTGTGGGTGATGGTGTGTAAGGGTGGTGCCAGGCTCACCTCTTTCCTCTGTGCCATGTTGAGTCTGTGTGTGAGGGTGGTGATGGTGTCCCGTAGCTGCAGGACATGTGTGTCTCTCTGGGCCAGGGAGCTCCTCAGACCCTGGAACTCAGCAGACAGGCTGCGCAGCTCCCCCTCGGTCTGCTCCAGCTTGAGCTGAGGAAGACACAGGGAGAGAGGAAGAAGAGGAGGATGAGGAGTTTGGGATCAGACATGATGTGTGGTTAGGGTTTGGGCACAAAATGGCTGCTATGCTTCACCCAGGTAAGACACTACACGTTGGTAGTGAAAACACTTAGAAAAGCACTAAATCAATCCAAGTCATTATAGTACCTGCAGAACTTTCCTCTCTTTCTCATCTTCCATCATTTGAACTGCTTGCTTTTTGTCCCTCTCCTTCATCCTACACACAGAGACAGAGTTAGCGTTAACCAGAGAATAGTTTAAGAATAACAAGCACACAGATGGAAAGATAAAAGATTGAGGGAGACAAGGAAAGAGAGAGAAAATGTCTATAACATTTTGAACTTTTGTGAGTGTAATGTAAATTTTTCTGTTTATTTCACTTGCTTTGGCAATGTAAACATATTTTTCCCAAATGCCGAGAGAGAGAGAGAGAGAGAGAGAGAGCGAGAGAGAGAGAGAGAGAGAGAGAGAATGAACTACAGGACAAAATACAAACACTCCAATCCAAAAAGGCCTGTGGGGTCGATGGTATCCTAAATTAAATGATAAAATATACAGACCTCAAATTGCAATTGGCTATACTTAACTTCTTGGTGACAGGGGGCAGTATTCAGAAATTCAGATGAATAACGTGCCCAAATGAAACTGCCTGCTACTCAGGCCCAGAAGGTAGGATATGCATATTATTAGTAGATTTGGATAGAAAACACTCTGAGTGATCTGAACGCACGAACAAAACGGAGGTATTTGGACATAAATATGGAGTTTATCGAACAAAACGAACATTTCTTGTGGAAGTGGGAGTCCTGGGAGTGCATTCCAACGAAGATCAGCAAAGGTAAGTGAAGATTTAGTTTTGTTGTCTCCAGAACTTGGCGGGTAACTGTATAGCTTGCTTTGATGGCTGAGCTCTGTACTCAGAATATTGAACAATGTGCTTTCGCCGTAAAGCTATTTTGAAATCTGACACAGCAGTTGCATTAAGGAGAAGTGTATCTATAATTCTGTCAATAACTGTTGTAAATTTTATCAACGTTTATGATGAGTATTTTTGTAAATTGATGTGGTCATTCACTGGAAGTTTTGGAGGCAATACATTTTCTGAACATCACGTGCCAATGTAAAATGGGGTTTATGGATATAAATATGAACTTTATCGAACAAAACATACATGTATTGTATAACATTGAGTCCTGGGAGTGTCATCTGATGAAGATCATCAAAGGTTAGTGATTCATTTTAGCTGTATTTCTGGTTTTTGTGACGACTCTTCTTGCTTGGAAAATGGCTGTGTGGTTTTTTCTTGTCTAGGCGCTGTCCTAACATAATCTAATGTTATGCTTTCACCGTAAAGACTTTTTGAAATCGGACAATGTGGTTGGATTAACGAGAAGTGTATCTTTAAAATGGGATATAATAGTTGTATGGTGAGAAATTAGAATTTTTAGATTTTTGTTGTTTTGAATTTGCCGCCCTGCTATTTAACTGGCTGTTGAATAGTGTGTCCCGCGGGTGGGACGCTACCGTCCCACATGTCCCAGAGAGGTTAAACTCTTTAACATCATCCTCAGCTCTGGCATATTCTCCGATATTTGGAACCAGTGGAGTGGAGAGAAATTTGACCCCAATCACTACCATGGGATATGTGTCAAAAGCAACCTTGGGAAAATCTTCTGCATTATCATTAACATTAGACTCCTACATTTCTTCAGCGAAAACAATGTATTGAGCAAATCTCAAATTGTCTTTTTACCAAATTACCGTACGACAGACCACGTATTCACCCTGCACACCCTAATTGACAAACAAACAAACAAACCAAAACAAAGGCATAGTCTTCTCATGATTTGTTGATTTCAAAAAAGCTTTTGACTCAACTTGGTATGAGGGCCTGCTATACAAATTGATGGAAAGTGGTGTTGGGGAAAATATACATTATAAAATCCATGTACACAAACAACAAGTGTGCGGGTTAAAATTGGCAAAAAACACACACATTTCCTTCCACAGGGTCGGGGGATAAGACAGGGATGCAGCTTAAGCCCCACCCTCTTCAACATATATATCAACGAATTGGCGAGGGCACTAGAACGGTCTGCAGCACCCGGCCTCACCCTACTAGAATCTGAAGTCAAATGTCTACAATTTGCTGATGATCTAGTGCTTCTGTATCCAACCAAGGAGGGCCTACAGCAGCACCTAGATCTTCTGCACAGATTCTGTCAGACCTGGGCCCTGACAGTAAATCTCAGTAAGACAAAAATAATGGTGTTCCAAAAAAGGTCCAGTTGCCAGGACCACAAATACAAATTCCATCAAGACACTGTTGCCCTAGAGCACACAAAAAACTATACATACCTCGACCTAAACTTCAGCGCCACAGGTAACTTCCACAAAGCTGTGAATGATCTGAGAGACAAGGCAAGAAGGGCCTTCTACGCCATCGAAAGGAACATAAAATTCGACATACCAATTAGGATCTGGAGAAAAATACTTGTGAGGTCTGGGGTCCACTCACCAACCAAGAATTCATCAAAGGGACAAACACCAAATTGACTCTGCATGCACAATTCTACAAAAATATCCTCTGTGTACAACGTAAAACACCAAATAATGCATGCAGAGCAGAATTAGGCCGATACCCGCTAATAATCAAAATCCAGAAAAGCGCCGTTAAATTCTACAACCACCTAAAAGGAAGCGATTCCCAAACCTCCCGCAACAAAGCCATCACCTATAGAGAGATGAACCTGGAGAAGAGTCCCCTAAGCAAGCTGGCCCTGGGGCTCTGTTCACAAACACAAACACACCCCACAGAGCCCCAGAACAGCAACACAATTAGACCCAACCAAATCATGAGAAAACAACAAGATAATTACTTGTCACATTAGAAAAAAATATAAAAAAACAGAGCAAACTAGAATGCTATTTGGCCCTAAACAGAGAGTACACAATGCCAGAATACCTGACCACTGTGACTGACCCAAAATTAACAAAATCTTTGACTATGTACAGACTCAGTGAGCATAGCCTTGCTATTGAGAAAGGCCACCGAAGGCAGACCAGGCTCTCAAGATAAGACAGGCTATGTGCACACTGTCCACAAAATTAGGGGGAAACTGAGCTGCACTTCCTAACCTCCTGCCAAATGTATGACCATATTAGAGACACATATTTCCCTCAGATTACACAGACCCACAAAGAATTCGAAACAAATCCAATTTTGATAACTCCCATATCTACTGGGTGAAATTCCACAGTGTGCCACCACAGCAGCAAGATTTGCCACAAGAAAAGGCAGTTAAGAACAAACATCCTTGTAAATACAACCTATATTTATGTTTATTTATTTTCCCTTTTGTAATTATCTGTTTGCACATCATTACAACACTGTATATAGACATAATATGACATTTGAAATGTTTTTATTATTTTGGAACTTTTGTAAGTGTAATCTTTACTGTACATTTTTTATTGTTTATTTCACTTTTGTTTAATATCTATTTCACTTGCTTTTGCAATGTAAACATATGATTCCTATGCCAGTAAAGCACCTTAAATTGAATTGAAATTGAATTGAGATAGAGAGAAAGATCAAAAGAAGGATTAAGATTGAGGTTGAGGGAGATAGAGAAAGATCAAAAGAAGGATGGGGATTGAGGTTGAGGGAGATAGGGAAAGATCAAAAGAAGGATTAAGATTGAGGTTGAGGGTGAAAGTCTCTGACCTCTCCATCTCAGTCTCTCGTTCCACAGCTTTCAGTGTTAGCGCTTTAATGTCATCCTCCAGCTCTCTGATTCGCTGTTTGATGGCTGCTTTCTTGGCCAGTATGGAACTCTTCTCCTGAGCCAAGGCCTCCCCTGACGCCTCCACCTGCTGTAATGGGGGAGAGAGAGACGACGGGAGAGAGAGACGACGGGAGAGAGAGACGACGGGAGAGAGAGAGACGACGGGAGAGAGAGACGACGGGAGAGACAGACGACGGGAGAGAGAGACGACGGGAGAGAGAGACGACGGGAGAGAGAGACGACGGGAGAGAGACGACGGGAGAGAGAGACGACGGGAGAGACAGACGACGGGAGAGAGAGACAACGGGAGAGAGAGACGACGGGAGAGAGACGACGGGAGAGACAGACGACGGGAGAGAGAGACGACGGGAGAGAGAGACGACGGGAGAGACAGACGACGGGAGAGAGAGATGACGGGAGAGACAGACGACGGGAGAGAGAGACGACGGGAGAGAGAGACGACGGGAGAGAGAGACGACGGGAGAGACAGACGACGGGAGAGAGAGACGACGGGAGAGAGAGACGACGGGAGAGAGACGACGGGAGAGAGAGACGACGGGGAGAGAGAGACGACGGGAGAGAGAGAGAGAGAGAGAGAGAGAGAGAGAGAGAGAGAGAGAGAGAGCAAGAAAGAATGAGACTTATAAAATCTACAGTTGAAGTCTGAAGTTTACATACACTTCAGTTGGAGTCATTAAAACTAGTTTTTCAACAACTCCACAAATTTCTTGTTGACAAACTATAGTTTTGGCAAGTCGGTTAGGACATCTGCTTTGTGCATGACACAAGGCGTGTTTACAACAACTGTTTACAGACAAATTATTTCACTTATAACTCGCTGTATCTCAATTCCAGTGGGTCAGAAGTTTACATACACTAAGTTGACTGTGCCTTCAAACAGCTTGGAAATTTCCAGAAAATGATGTCATGGCTTTAGAAGCTTCTGATAGGCTAATTGACATCATTTGAGTCAATTGGAGGTGTACCTGTGGATGTATTTCAAGGCCTACCTTCAAACTCAGTGCCTTTTCATTTGACATCATGGGAAAATCAAAAGAAATCAGCCAAGACCTCAGAAAACAAATTGTAGACCTCCACAAGTCTGGTTCACCTTGAGAGCAATTTCCAAACGCCTGAAGGTACCACATTCAACTGTTCAAACAATAGTACACAAGTATAAACACCATGGGACCACGCAGCCGTCATACCGCTCAGGAAGGAGACGCGTTCTGTCTCCTAGAGATGAACGTACTTTTGTGCGAAAAGTGCAAATCAATCCCAGAACAACAGCAAAGGACCTTCTGAAGATGCTGAAGGAAACAGGTACAAAAGCATCTATATCCACAGTAAAACGAGGCCTATATTGACATAACCTGAAAGGCCGCTCAGCTAGGAAGAAGCCACTACTCCAAAACCGCCTTAAAAAAGCCAGACTACGGTTTGCAACTGCACATGGGGACAAAGATCGTACTTTTTGGAGCAATGTCCTCTGGTCTGATGAAACAAAAATAGAACTGTTTGGCCATAATGACCATCGTTATGTTTGGAGGAAAAAGGGGGAGGCTTGCAAGCCGAAGAACACTATCCCAACCGTGAAGCACGTGGGTGGCAGCAACATGTTGCGGGGGTTGCTTTGCTGCAGGAGGGACTGGTGCACTTCACAAAATAGATGGTTTCATCAGGAAGGAAAATGATGTGGCTATATTGAAGCAACATCTCCGGACATCAGTCAGGAAGTTAAAGCTTGGTCGCAAATGGGTCTTCCAAATGGACAATGACCCCAAGCATACTTCCAAAGTTGTGGCAAAATGGCTTAAGGACAACAAAGTCAAGGTGTTGGAGTGGCCATCACAAAGCCCTGACCTCAACCCTATAGAAAATTTGTCGGCAGAACTGAAAAAGCATGTGCGAGCAAGGAGGCCTACAAACCTGACTCAGTTACACCAGATCTGTCAGGAGGAATGGGCCAAAATTCACACAACTTATTGTGGGAAGCTTGTGGAAGGCTACCCGAAATGTTAGACCCAAGTTAAACAATTTAAAGGCAATGCTACCAAACACTCAATTAGTATATGTAAACTTCTGACCCACTGGAAATGTTATGAATGAAATAAAAGCTGAAATAAATCATTCTCTCTACTATTATTTTGACATTTCACATTCTTAAAATAAAGTGGTGATCCTAACTGACCTAAAACAGGGAATTTTTACTAGGATTAAATGTCAGGAATTGTGAAAAACTGAGTTTAAATGTATTTGGCTAAGGTGTATGTAAACTTCCGACTTTAACTGTATATATTCTATAAAGTATGGTGTCCTGAGCCTCCTTGTAGATGGAAAAGCACATTAGACCTGTAAATGAACTCCTGCTGTTTTGACATTTAACCTGTTAGGGCTAGGAGGCAGTATTGACACGGCCGGATACAAAACGTACCCGATTTAATCTGGTTACTACTCCTGCCCAGTAACTAGAATATGCATATAATTATTGGCTTTGGATAGAAAACACCCTAAAGTTTCTAAAACTGTTTGAATGGTGTCTGTGAGTATAACAGAACTCATATGGCAGGCCAAAACCTGAGAAGATTCCATGCAGGAAGTGGCCTGTCTGACAAGTTGTGTTTCATCTTGGCTCTTTTTATTGAAGACTGAGGATCTTTGCTATAATGTGACACTTCCTACGGCTCCCATAGGCTCTCAGAGCCCGGGAAAAAGCTGAACGATATCGAGGCAGCCTCTGGCTGAAACACTTTATCGCGTTTGGCAAGTGGCCGATCAGAGTACTATGGGCTTAGGCACGTGCCCGAGTCGACCCCATGCTTTATTTTCTTTCGTCTGTTTAACTAAACGCAGATTCCCGGTCGGAATATTATCGCTTTTTTATGAGAAAAATGGCATAAAAATTGATTTTAAACAGCGGTTGACATGCTTCGAAGTACGGTAATGGAATATTTAGAATTTTTTTGTCACGAATTGCGCCATGCTCGTCACCCTCATTTACCCTTTCGGATAGTGTCTTGAACGCACGAACAAAACGCCGCTATTTGGATATAACTATGGATTATTTTGAACCAAACCAACATTTGTTATTGAAGTAGAAGTCCTGGGAGTGCATTCTGACGAAGACAGCAAATGTAATAAAAATGTTCTTATAGTAAATCTGACTTTGGTGAGTGCTAAACTTGCTGGGTGTCTAAATAGCTAGCCCTGTGATGCCGGGCTATCTACTGAGAATATTGCAAAATGTGCTTTCACCGAAAAGCTATTTATAAAATCGGACATATCGAGTGCATAGAGGAGTTCTGTATCTATAATTCTTAAAATAATTGTTCTGCTTTTTGTGAACGTTTATCGTGAGTAATTTAGTAAATTCACCGGCAGTGTTCGGTGGGAATGCTAGTCACATGCTAGTCACATGCTAATGTAAAAAGCTGGTTTTTGATATAAATATGAACTTGATTGAACAAAACATGCATGTATTGTATAACATAATGTCCTAGGGTTGTCATCTGATGAAGATCATCAAAGGTTAGTACTACATTTAGCTGTGGTTTGGGTTTATGTGACATTATATGCTAGCTTGAAAAATGGGTGTCTGATTATTTCTGGCTGGGTACTCTGCTGACATAATCTAATGTTTTGCTTTCGTTGTAAAGCCTTTTTGAAATCGGACAGTGTGGTTAGATTAACGAGAGTCTTGTCTTTAAAATGGTGTAAAATAGTCATATGTTTGAAAAATTGAAGTTTTTGCATTTTTGAGGAATTTGAATAACGCGCCACGGGATTACACTGGCTGTTGAGTAGGTGGGACGCACCTAGCCCATAGAGGTTAACATAACAGGATCATTTACATCTGGGGTTGTGATCTTGTCTATCTCCGTTAAATCCCATTTTACACAGACACTGGGGCTAGTTGGACATAATCAAACAACCTTGTAATGTTACATTACCTCCTGCCTCCTCTCCATCTCTTCCATCCTGTCTCTGCTCTCTCGCAGCTCTTCCTTCAGCTCAGAGACGTTCCTCTCCAGCTGCTCACGTCCTCTGTCCCAAGCCTCTCTCGCCTTCCCGTACTTCTCCTTCTCTCTCTGCTTCATCCTTTCTGCCCCCTCCCGCGCATGGATCAGTTCGGCCCGCTCACGCAGACACTCTTGCAGGCGACTCTGATCGAGAGAGAGAGAAAGAGAGAAAATGAGTCCCCTTAAAACATGATCAATCTAGATCTCCATCTTCCATCTCTTTGGAACAGTGTATTGGTTACCACCTCTGTTTATACATTTCATCCACTTTCATTCATATCCAATTTCATTCACTCTCTCTATAAGTGAAAGATGGAAATATGTACTTCCCTTTACTGTCCTCCCTCCCCCCCTCCTCCCCCCTCCTCCTCTCTGCTCACCTGCAGTAGCTCAGCCCTGGGTACAACCAGCAGCATGTCAGTCCCTCCCTCCTCTCCGTGGGCTCCTTCCTCCAGGGTGACCAGGTCTTCCAGAGGCTTGGGGGCACTGAAGGTAAACTGGGGGCTGGCAGAGCACACCTCCCCCTTCCCATCCACATACACAAACTGGTACTGTTGGGAACTGGACTTGGGCAGGTAGGAGGCTGCAAGAGGGAGGGAGGGAGCGAGGGGTAAAGGGAAATGGACAGTGGATTATTTAACTAGATGTCTACATGCTTATCCTCTTAGATGTAATGGCAAAATGTAGATTTCCGCCTAAATAGACATACCCAAAAGTAACTGCTATTCATGTGTAATTACATGATTCTGACATGCAAAAACTGAAGAAGACATCTGGGAGATTATGAGGAAATGATCAGAAGATAGATAGGAGTTACGTAGTTCAGAATACACAAGATCAAACACACACAAAATAACCGTTGTTTATTTATTTTTTAAGTATTCTATGAGTGAATTATTGATGCCCAGAGCTGGAAACACATCAGATCGCTTCCACAACATGTGAACAATATCAGGAAACTAAATGGGCTTGATAGACCTAACAACTAGAAATGGGATTGATAGACCTAACAACTAGAAAAGGGATTGATAGACCTAACAACTAGAAAAGGGATTGATAGACCTAACAACTAGAAAAGGGATTGATAGACCTAACAACTAGAAAAGGGATTGATAGACCTAACAACTAGAAAAGGGATTGATAGACCTAACAACTAGAAATGGGCTTGATAGACCTAACAACTAGAAAAGGGATTGATAGACCTAACAACTAGAAAAGGGATTGATAGACCTAACAACTAGAAATGGGCTTGATAGACCTAACAACTAGAAAAGGGATTGATAGACCTAACAACTAGAAATGGGATTGATAGACCTAACAACTAGAAAAGGGATTGATAGACCTAACAACTTGAAAAGGGATTGATAGACCTAACAACTAGAAAAGGGATTGATAGACCTAACAACTAGAAAAGGGATTGATAGACCTAACAACTAGAAATGGGCTTGATAGACCTAACAACTACAAAAGGGATTGATAGACCTAACAACTAGAAATGGGCTTGATAGACCTAACAACTAGAAATGGGATTGATAGACCTAACAACTAGAAATGGGATTGATAGACCTAACAACTAGAAATGGGATTGATAGACCTAACAACTAGAAATGGGATTGATAGACCTAACAACTAGAAATGGGCTTGATAGACCTAACAACTACAAAAGGGATTGATAGACCTAACAACTAGAAATGGGATTGATAGACCTAACAACTAGAAATGGGATTGATAGACCTAACAACTAGAAATGGGCTTGATAGACCTAACAACTAGAAAAGGGATTGATAGACCTAACAGCTAGAAATGGGCTTGATAGACCTAACAACTAGAAAAGGGATTGATAGACCTAACAACTAGAAAAGGGCTTGATAGACCTAACAACTAGAAAAGGGATTGATAGACCTAACAACTAGAAATGGGCTTGATAGACCTAACAACTAGAAATGGGCTTGATAGACCTAACAACTAGAAATGGGATTGATAGACCTAACAACTAGAAAAGGGATTGATAGACCTAACAACTAGAAAAGGGATTGATAGACCTAACAACTAGAAATGGGCAGATGTTTTAGTAAGTGGTGTCAGGTGTGGTCACGGGATGTTTCCAAGTGTCCGTTTCCAAGTGCAATCCATAAATGCTATTTGTTCAGTTTGAAAACACAATTTCTATCATATCAACCCTACTCAAACATTGTGGTGGTGTTACGGGGTATCCAGGGTACATTCAAGTGTCCTTTCAACCTCTCCAAAGTGACCGAATGTGGTAATTGCACACTGGATGAACCTAAAAGTTATTGTTCACT